>NC_057692.1:2053891-2137142 GCF_014466175.1 Vespula pensylvanica | reverse complement strand
TTTTTTTATTAGAGTCAAGCTTTTGCAGTTAGTTATTAATTAATAGAGTCATTGTAATTTTTTCTTAAAGTCGAGTCATTGTATTTTTTAAAAATAGAGTCAATTCTTTCATTTCAGAGTAAAATCAAGCCCTTTGCATTTTCTATTTTTATTTTTATTTTTTTATTTTTTTTCCTAATTAAAGTCAAGTCCTCCCTCTTTTCATTTAAAGTTAAAGTCGAGTTCTGGCATTTTAAAGTTTTAAAGTAGAGTCTTTTCTTGAAGTAGATTTTTAGTTACAAAGATAGAGTCACGCTCGTTAAATATTGTGTGGACGTCCGTGGCCTGCAGCAGCATTGCACTCAGGAGTGCATTTGGATACCCAAGCATGTTGATTTTTAATTCAGAATAATCATATTTTAATTATATTTTTTCATGTTCATAATTTCATAATGTGTATGTATATATACGAGATATATGCATATTTCAATGTCAACATAGCTCTACTACGAGTTGCAAAATGACTCTTATGTGGTGATCATTATCGTTATCATCCATATCCTCACTTCATTATCTTTTTGCAATCTGATTCTGATTAATCTGATTAATCTGATTATTCTGATTATTCTGTTTATTTTGGTTATTCTGATTAAAAATCTACAAGACTTGATGACAAATCAAAATGCCTGCATTCAGGAATGCAGATGAATATATATATATTGGCAGCCAGCACTCAGGAGTGCATATTAAAATATGTCAAGGGTATATATTTTTATTCCAAAATTATGAACAAATAATATGAGATGAACGACTTAATAAATATATATGAAAGAGAGAGAAAGAGGGAGAAAGGAGAAAGAGAGAGAAAAAGGAAGTATTTTTATTATATATATGAAAGTTTCATAAGAAAATATAATAAATGATACAAAGATTATTAATAAATGTTTATACATATTTGAAAGAAATATAAATATTTTTTGGAATAAAAAGGTATATGTCTTGGTATATAAATGAAACGGATAAATTGGCTTGCCTGCACTCAGGAGTGCATATGAAAGGTTCACAGTAAGTACATGATTGCATTCAGGAATGCAAATGAACATATTATAGTAAGGATATATATTTCACATTCGGAATGATCAAAGATGAATGAATGAATGCGCTAATAAGGATATTAAACGAAGAAATATATAAAATACGTCGATCTCTGGTGATATATTTTTTTTCAATATATTACACTTGTTTAACAATAAATAAATGAAATTTTGTTTTATTCCATATATGATAAATGAATGATAATTAAATGGTGCAAATGAATTAAAAGGAAATTTGGATCATTCTGATAAGAAATATATATAAACCTTGCTAGATAAATGAAGCGACATAAATGACAGCCAGCACTCAGGAGTGCATATTAAAATATATCAAGAATATACATATTAATTCCAAAATTCTCAACAAATAAATATGAGATGAAAGATTTAATATATATATATATGAGAGAGAGAAAGAGGGAGTATTTTTATTATATATATATATATGAATGTATATATATGAAAGTTTTACGAGAAATATTAACAAAATTATTAATGAATGATACAAAGATTATTAATAAATATTTATACGTATTTAAGAAAAGTAGGAATATTTTTTGGAATAAAAATGCATAAGTCTTGGTATATAAATGAAGCGATTGAAATGGCTTGCCTGCACTCAGGAGTGCATATGATAAGTTACAGTAAGTACATGCCTGCATTCAGGAATGCAGATGAACATATAGTAAGGATATACATTTCTTGTTTTGAATGATCAAGATGAAAATGCACTTATAAAGGTATATAATAAATAAATATTTAAATATTCTAGTCTTATTATTTTTTTAAAGAAATAATATTTATTTAATAATAAATAAAGATTATTTCATACTCATTATAATATAATAATATATTTATATTTAAACAGAGTGCAAGTGAATAAAAGAAAAATTTGAATCATTTTAAATTAGAAATGTATAAATCTTGCTAAGCGAGCGATATGATAGATAAATAAGAGCCTTGCACTCAGGAGTGCACAAAATATGTCAAGGATGTACATTTCTATTCCAAATTATTTAAACATGATTATCAAATGAAATGGTTCACAAATATATAAGAAATATATATATATATTTTTTTTTTTATAAATATATATATGACAGATTCATAAGAAATAAGAAGAAGAAATAATGAATGATATGACGATGAATTTATAAGAAATATTTATGCATATAGTAAGTAAATATGATTATTTTTTGGAATAAAAATGCATGTATCTTGGTATATAAATGAAACGAATGAAAAGGCTGACCACACTCCAGGAGTGTGAGCGAAAATAGTTCAGAGTAGGAACAGGTTTGCATTCAGGAATGCACCTGGATACTCAAGCATATAGATTTTTATTTCAAAATAATTTTGAATTTTTTATATAATTATTAGTAAATCAATAATTCTTTTCGCATCTTTTTTTTTTATATATATATATACTCACTTGTTGATGATTATATATTTATATATATATTTTATCCAATGCCAACATAGTCTTATCACAAGTTGTAGGATGGCTCATTTTTTGTAAGAGTCATTTTATGACTTGTATAAATATAATCATCATCTTATATAGATTCTAATTATTGATTAAAAATCTATAAGACTTGATGTAGTTAGGAAAGTTAGGATCTGTTAAAACAAGCAGTGGCGATAAAAATAATTCATAAGAATAATAAGCAAGAATGTATTAAAACTATTTTGTCTCTAATATTTGTGTAATATTTTTATATATGATCTTATTTTACTCTTTCAGATTTCATATTTCATTACTATTTCGTATACATATACAAACTACATGGTTTTAAAATTGTGAAATTGTATTACTATATTTTTTTTAATTTAATAGATAAAAAAGTGTCTTACATATAAACGATTTAATACATACATCAGACACAATGTAACTGCATACTTCGCGTTAGTATAAACGTAATAATATAAAATACATGTAATCTATTGGTTAAATATAGATCTGATCTCGTTATGGATATGTTTATGGCGGTATACAAAATTGTGTATGTATTTTGTAATACGATCCAAGGGACAGTATACTTTTTGCTCTTTCTATTGTCTTTTTTTTTTACGCGACTTAAAATTAATTCTTAATTATTGTGAAATATTCACAATTTTCTTTTCATAACGTATCTTGAATAATTCGTAAAATTTATTGAATTAAAAATTAAATGCAGAATTAATTTGTAAGTGTATTAAATATTTGACGATTTCATATACAATCTTTTTTTTTTTTTTTTTTGATTTTCATATTTGTGTATAAAAATCACAGATAATTTTGTAATCTTGCTTAAAGGTAAAACACATTTTCTAATGCATTGAAAAATTGAAATGTTTAATACTAATTTTTTGTTCATTTTAAAGCTTACTTTTTGTCAAAAAGAATTTTTGGCAATTTATTTTATATGCCATTTCATTTTCCACACATGCTTTTTTATATAGTTTTTTGTTACAGAGTGTACTATTTTAAAGTTCCAAGGCTAAATATTACGAAGTACAATATAATATCCTTTTAGCAATGGATATTAGCAGCATTATAAAAAGAAATAATATATCAAGGTTTGTAATATTATCATATATGATGTCAAAATAAATTAATAAAGATTAGAAATGCATTATATAAAATTGATTTGTGTTTCAGATTTTGTTCTAGTCATGGAAGCAAAATAATAATATAAATAAATGATAATGCATTTAATTATTGAGGACTTGAAGAAAGAATTGGATTTATAAAAAATGAAGAGCAATGGGGAATGAATCGTTTGCAATTATTTTGTTTATTCATTTGAAATATTGAAGAAATTTTTAATTAATTTATGCAATTGATTTCTGTTTCAGGAAATATCATCTAAATTGGCAAGATTCCATTTCACTCTTCGTTGATTGTTGTTTTCGTGTGTGTGTGTGTGTGGATAAATAAAATAATAGTTATTTTAATATATATTTTATTTTCAAAAAGTAATAACGGTATAAATTTCTTATGTCTACAGGTTGCTGATTGATTACATGAAATGTTACATATTAATTTTGACTGCTTCTTTTTTAATTATAAAATGTTTTTGATGTTTTATGTTCACAGGTGACTGGCTATTTATTCTATAAGATTTACATATTATTTTGATTGCTTTTCATATAATTATAAAGTGTTTTTGATGTTTTATGTTCACAGGTGACTGGCTATTTATTCTATAAGATTTACATATTATTTTGATGGCTTCTTATATAGTTATAAAATATTTTTAATGTTTTATGTTCACAGATGATTGACTGATAAGATGACTGACTGACAGATCTGATGATAGATTACATAAGATTGGCATATTTATTTTAATTAGTTCTTATTTAATTATAAAATGTTTTTTCACAGGTAGGTATGCTGCTTACAACATATGAAGAAATTGTGTGTAGATATTTTATGCAACAAAAAGTGAATATATTGGTCAGTTTTTAATCTTAAAAAAAATGAAATTGTTCTTGTTCCATTTTAGATAATAAGACGTTATCTTTATAATATTATTCTTATTAAGTAACGTTTAATAAAATGCATAATATTTATATAATGCGTATAGGCTTTATTTTCTTTTTTGTTTCAGCAATCTGCGTTAGTTTAATGGGAATAGAATTCCATATAATGGGCTCTATTCCTTACCGGGGAGGTAGGTCGATATCAAACGAATTCATAAGTTTTCGTCTAATCTCAATCGATTAGAAAAAAATTTTGATTCGTTTCGCGATTGATTTTGTTACTTTTTCCAAATTATAATAATTTTTATTGTATATTTAATAATAATGATTCTATATAATTGGCATTAAAGTAATTCATATTAATAGTAGAGTCTAGCCCGTGGGTCTCCGTATGCAGCAACCTCCAAGTGGTGAGACCTGGGTCGATATTACTTGCGATATATATAAATAACGCAAGTACTGTCGAGCTAATGGCTGCATTTAAATTCAATCAAAACTTATTTTTATTAAAATTTACTTTTTTCTATCTTTCCATATTGTCAATTTCTCATATTTCTTATTAATAATTTGGAATATAATAAGAAAAAAAAGACTATCCTACATAGTCGGATACTATTGATCTACATAAATTCCAAAAATATATATCAGCCCACTAGATCTATATAATTTCTTGAAAATACCTATTTTTTATTCCAAGATTGAGGATAAAAAAACTCGTATATTTTTACTTGTATATTTTTACAGAGACGCTGCATCTGACAAACGATTTAACTTTTTTTTTCTTCGCCCATTACTAAGCTATATAAATTGACCCATTGACCTACATTATCTCTTAAAAAATTTTTATTTTTAATGTGTGCCAGACGACAAAAAATCTCGCTCGTTTGCTTTTATATAATCATTGCACATGTACTGTACATTCGTACGAACTCGATGATGCACATTTATAAAAAATTGTATGTGTCCTTTGTTTCTCACGTATGATTTCCCCCACATAATAAATCTATGTACATATATATAAATTTTTTAAAGGATTCGGGTTTCGATTTCTGTAGGTAATATAGTTTTTTCCGTAAGATAGTCGAATTCTACTTTATCGGTAACTGAGGGCGTTGCATGTTTTTAGTTATAACGCTATCTAGGTAGTTTTCTGGCTATGAGTTAAACTGCCGCTCTTTTGTTTCCGGTTTCTGAAGTTTGCTAAGAGAGTTTAATTGTATGCTTTCTTTTGATTATTTCAGTTGACTTGTACTTATATTTATGAATTAACTTACGATTTTATTTTATTAAACGAATTCATAACGCGTTTAATATAAAAAGAGTGTAAAGTAATAGTATAATATTCTGATTACTTGAAAGCCGACAAAATGGTAAGGAACTTAGGTTAAGTAACAGTATTTCGTTTTGTAACAATAGTTGACCGTTGTAATTATTTTTATTTATATACATCAGTTATTCTTATACTATACTTATTTCTTTTCATATTATGAATGTTAATAGAGACGTAGATTTAATTTTTTATATATAATTTTCAAAATTAAATTTTTTTTTTTCATTAAATTTTATTATTGTAAAAATAATATATATATGTATGTATGTATGTATGTATGTATGTATGTATGTATATTGTATTTTTATATTTTATAGTATATGTTAATCTATTATATCTTTCAGACGATCGGCAAAAATAATAAAATGCTTCAGCATATTAACTATAGAGTTAGAATCATTCTTCAAGATTCAAGAACCTTTATAGGGACATTTAAGGCATTTGATAAGCATATGAATCTTATACTTGGAGATTGTGAAGAATTTCGCAAAATTAAACCAAAAAATACAAAACAACCCGAAACGGAACAAAAGCGTGTTTTAGGCTTTGTACTTTTAAGAGGAGAAAATATTGTTTCTCTAACTGTAGAAGGTCCTCCACCTCCGGAGGAAGGATTGCCTAGAGTACCTATTCCAGGTGCTGCACCAGGTCCTGGTATTGGACGACCAGCTGGTCGTGGCATGCCTGCCAGTATTGCAGGAGTACCAGCAGGCTTACAAGGACCTGTTAGAGGCATTGGTGGTCCATCACAACAAATAATGACACCTGGTGGTAGAGGTCAAGTATCAGCACCACCACAAATGCATCCAGGTGGTCCTCCACGTATGCCTGTAAGTGGACCGCCACCTGGTATGATGGGGCCACCACCAGGAATGATGGGTAAAATAATATTTTAATTTAATTTGTTGATATATCTTATATTTGTTTAGATCTACCTTGAAGAGAATAGAATATACTATATATTTTATTATAGGAATGCCACCTGGAATGCCACCCATGGGGAGAGGCGGCCCACCAATGGGACCACCAGGAATGCGTGGCCCACCACCCGGTATGATGCGTGGAGGTCCGCCTCCACGTCCATATTAATAATGATACTTTGTACATTATTAACTGTATTTTTTGTCATCACTAGTATTAATAAAATCATTTTTTGTAATGTATGTATGTATATGTACGTGTATGCTATGTTTACTGTGGTATTCGTAATTTTGTACAAATGATATAGTTTATTTAATAATTTTCTTAATTATTCGTAATATTACAGAATTAGTTAGTAAATTATTTTCAGATATAACATAAAGTACATATTCAAAGAATCTAACTTTTTCAGCATATTGATGTTATGATAATTGAGGATGGACATTCCAGAGTGCTACAAATGTTTCAGGAAGGTAAAAAGATGTTTCAGGATGTATATCATCATCTTTTGTTACATTTTCTTATTTATATTACTTAGTTTGCTTTATTTTTACGAAGTAGTTTAATTTTTTTGTTATATATCATTTCTTTCAAATTTCATATTTACACTTTACACTATTTTTACAGCACTGCTGCTATAGTTTTATGCATGGCATATGGCAGGTTCTTACAACCAAAATTTTATATAAGATGTACTATTAAGATCACATACACAAGAATGGTACTTCATCTGATACAATTATGTGAATATGAAATATATGATTACTTTTAAAAACCTGTGTATGTTCATGTGTGTTCTTAGATCATTTTGTATCCATTACAATTATATAAAATAATCACAACCAATTTGTTTTTATAATAATAATAATGATATAATAATAATAATAATTATTATTACACTAAGAAACTGATGTATATTAATGAACATTAAATATACTATATTATAAGATATAAATATTTTAATCCGTGCACTGGGTGTCACTCTTTTGTATAAAAAGAAAAAACTACTGCAAGTCACGATAGTTGTGCATAATCGCAATAATTTTGTTTACAATGATTTGCGCTTATTTGTTTATACTATAAAAAATCAGTCCGACTTTTAACTTGATCTTATTTTATAATTAATTTGTTTCACGATTAATAATTTGTTTGAATATTTAAAAAACAATGTGTATGTGTATATATATATACATACATACATACATACATATATATATATACACACATATGTTCTAACAATTATTGGACTGAAAATACGATATATATATATATATATATATATATATATATATATATATATATTACATTTTTTTTCATTTTTAAAGTATTAAAATATTTTATGAATAGAACATATACATATTCTTATATAAAATGTATGTTTTCGAAACTATAAATCATCATGAGCCTTTTTTTTTTTATTATAGCATTGAAAAATGTTTTTTTAGATCTTAATCTACTACTACGAATCACTCGGGTTTGTTTTATAAGTAACAGATATCGCATTGTTTTTATCTTCTGGGATATGATCACCATTTTCAACCAGGCACTCAAAATTTTCTAAGTTAATGTCAGTCGATTGAAATCCATTTTCAAATATACTGGTATTGATCTCCATACCGCATATCGAATCTTCTCTCTGTAGATTACTTGGAGAATTATCTGAACACAAAATAATACTACTTTTGAATCTAGTATAAATATTCTTAAAAAATATATAAAAATTTATTGTAAAGTATAATTATAAATATAAACAACTTATATAAAATAATTGAAAGTATGTTACAATATGAATAAAAAACAATTTTTTACAATAGCATGTCAACAATTCTGAAATTAAAAAAAAAAAAAAAAAAAATGACATACTGAATCATAACATATGAATAAATAAAAAATTCATTCATTCAATATCAGAGCATACCTTGCATATCTGCAAATAGCTTATGATTTGTATGATCTTCTTCATTTTTTTTAAGTTTTGTAAGATCCATAGTATTTTCTACTTGGGAATGAATTTTTTTGCAGACTTCTTTAGATTTTCTGAAAAAAAAAAAAAAAAAAGAAAAAAAAAAAGAAAAAGAAAAGAAAAAAAATATTGATCAACAAAGAATCTTACAACGTATTCTGTACTTTTCTGATCGATAACGATTTTATTCTTACCTACATACTGTTTCTTCTAATGTAGTAATCGTACTGTTAGTTTTCAAAGAAGATCCAGTATTTTTTAAATGCACTTCATTGCTATCTCCTTCCTGTAATAAGCGACTACTTATACTCTATATTGCAATTTTATTGAATAAATTCGGTATAGTGAAGAAATACTGGATTATTTATAACAACTATTATTATTTAATAAAAGGGAGAGGTGGTATGATGCTGTATATACATAGTTTAGTTTTGTTCCTGCAAAGGGCATATGAACAATGTCTTACGACAAGTTTTATATAAGTAGAATTTATATGGAAAAAAAAAACTGTATTTTCAATCGAAAATGTATGTTAAAATAATTTACCTTTATACTTGTTTTTATAGTATCTACATGCGTAGCTGTTAACATTGTTGGTGCTTGATTGCCATTGTCTAAATTAATAGAATGTGGCAAAATGTTAACAGTACTTGAATTTTGTTGGTTAGCAACAGATAATTTCTTTCCTCCCATTATTACTTTCCCTAATACTTCCTAAAAAATAATAAATTATTAATTTTATTATATAGTTATTATAAAAAATATTAAATATTTTATCAATAAGATAAAATACCTTGCCTGCATGAGACAGCATTATGCCTTTGTTACTTCCTTTTTGTATCACTATTACATTAGTCTTAGTCGTTAATTTTGTATTAGGATGATTAGTTATATTTACAGTTTTATCAGAATTTAATGTCACACGCTATAAAATAAGTATAAACATATATAGTATACATATATTAAATATACATATATATATATATATATATATATATATATTTGCAATTGTTTCTATACGTACCATTTTAGCAGTAGATTGATTGATTATCGCAACTGGCAGTTTTTTACATGCTAATGTTGTTACCACAGATTTAACACTAGGTGGACCAGGACCGCTTGATACCATAGTTCCAGGAGCTGTAAATCGTGCATAAGCTATAAAAAATTATATTGCTTAATACAAACAATACTAAAATATACATATAATATTTTCAAATGTTGCAAATACATACTTGATATAGCAGATTTAATAGACGAAACAGTTTTCACGTTAGATTGCACTGTCGAAGGTACATTTTTTACACAAGGACTGGTATTTATTACTTCAGGTTTTGAAGTTGGAGCTATAATATAAATATAATATAAATATAACATAAATATCATTAAAATATATATATATATAAATAATTATTAGAAAACAACATACCACCTAATTGTATATCTTGGTTTTCTGATTGTGTATCATTATTTCTGGTGTGTGGTAAACTATCGAATGTTCCAATATTCACTGATAATTTTGTATTATGCTTATTTTGTACTGTTGTTTTATCTTTGTTCTTGGTGGAATTAGTTGCACATGTAGTAACTTTGGTATTACAATTCATACTTGAATGAACTGATACCAAAGTATTTGTACTCTCTGAGAGTACATCCTTAGAAGGTGCTATTATAAAAAGATAAATAAATATTATATAAAATACATGAAGGAAGATTACTTAAGAAAAAAATTATTTTTATACCTATTCGACTAGATCCTGCACATGTTACAGATAGTGGGATAATAGTAACACCTGGATGCGGTGTAATAGTTGTTTCACTTTGCTCCATCTTAGCTTCAATTGATGTTTCATTCTCATTAGCATGATTCAATGTCTCCAATGAATTAGAAGATAACACCAAGACCTGTGTAATTACATATGATATTTTATATCTATATCATTGAATTAAGCATGTAAATAGTTGCATATTGTAAAAAATTTAGATGAAAATATATAAAATAAAAAACCTTATGTGGTGGTGAAAATGAGGAAAGATCTTGTTTGATTTTTATAGGCCTTTTTTCTTGATCCTTGTCAATATTTAGTACCTAAAAATAATATGGTCTTTGTTTTGTTATTGTCATAAGATTATAAACATTATAAACATAAGAAAAATTTATAAAATATAATCATAAATCTAACAAATACCTTATTTGCTTCGTGTATTGATCTTTTCTTACAGTTGATGGTTCCTTGAGCATTACATGATCCTGCTTCAATTGTTGACTTTTTTTCAATTTTGAAACATATCTTGGATTCATCTAGTACATCTAATTTAAAATGGACATTTGGAGGTTAATAAGGTATTGAAAAAAATGTATAAAAAAGACACTCCAAATAATATTACACAAAAAACTAACAACTGACCAGTTTTTTATGGTTGTATGCAATTACGACTTCTTTACAATTTTCATAATAAAAAGAAGTAGCATTATATTAAACAAAGGAAGGTCAACTTAATGGCTTCACCAAAATAAAATGGATAGAACAAAAATGTATCCATAACTACATCACCATCCCAAGATCATATAATCTTGAGATTAAAGACTTTCTATAAACTGTTAAACAAAAAAATTATTTGAGGTAGCAATTCTAAGTGGAGTAGACTTCATATTAAATCTTTCATTAAAGAAATAATATTATCTATCCAAAATAATAGATCACCTTTTTCTTCCTCCTTGTTTTCTTCGATCGGACAATTGTCATTAGCACGCGAAGTTGCAAGCGATAGACTGTTTGCTAACATTGTAAAAGCATTTCTTGCTTTCAGTCTAGGTAAAAGTGGAGTTGAGCGACGGCCTTCCATGATCCAGTCTATAGCAGTATTTGGTCCATTTAACCTGTTTTATATTAAATATATTATATATACTATATCATTAATTATATATATATATATATATATATATATATGCACACACATATATAACAAATTAGAATAAATAAATACGTACTGCTCAGCTATCATTGTGAGTTTTTCATCATTAACAGCTCTACGTACTTCCGCACGATGTCTTTCATTAGATATATGAAGAATTTTAGCAAGTTCTTGCAGCAATCTTTGTTTGTTACTAGTTAAAGGCCCTTGAGCACGCAAAACTGATACCATATTCCCATAAGCATCTAATTCTATATAATAGAAAATTTCATAAAATCATTATCTCCTTTTACAATTTAATATATTATAAATACTATCACTAATTTTATAATTCTTATCATTGAAATGTATGAAATTCAATGCCATACTGTACTTCAATGCCGTTACGGGCATTAAACTAACGATATATAATAAATATATGGTACGGATATACTATATAGTACATATAGTACTATACAAAAAAAACTTTTAAAAAATTCTTTAAAACTAAAATTAAATTAAATTTTATCACATTATTATTACATTATTTTTGTCAAGCAATTTAATATTAATGGTAAAGCAAACAAAAAAGTTGAGAAAAAAGAAGCTAATAAAGCATGTTCATTGAAGGAAAAAATTATGCAGAGATAAAATACACACAACGAGCTCTAATAATTATATTACTTATTAAAGAAATAGTTATTTTTATTGTAATCTTACCTAGATAGCGTAAACATTTTCTACACTCATCCCGTGTCATTTCACGTCGCACCGATCGCAAAACTTTGTTATCCATATTGCTGTAGTTTATATTACACTTTTTAAGCAATTCAAATCATTTTCTACATTTTGTACTTCGCTGACAGAATCATTGAGGCTTTCACGTATTATTATTATCATTACACATAGAGATTTAGAATTTACGATACTAGGGACATACCGTTTGACTTTTACTGAAGATTGGTAATAAACTAATTCACGATAATCTTTTAAGAAATATTCTTTCTTTATTTAAATATTACTACGCGCGTTATCAAGCAATTAAAATTAATTTATTATAAACAAATTTATTATTATATATGAACATTATAATATATTAATTAATGTAAAAAAATAAGGTCAACAAATTTGGATACAAAGTTGGCGGCATTAAATTAATTCCATCTCTGAGCTAAGCATTTATAGATGGCACCATCATTGCTTTACGTTAAAATTTTACCCAGCATCGCTTACAAATGCGTTACAACGTCAATTTTTTGATAATATAGACGGATTTGAACAGACAAAAAGAAATAATTACTTCATTTTATTTAATCAAACCTAACAATGATTTCATAAGTACGTATATATACATACAACTTTTAAATCAACTACAGAAAATATTTATTGAAATTATCATTATTGAAATTTAAAAAAGGGAATAAAAAATGACGTAGAGAGACAAGGAATCGTGACAATCGAAAGCTATTCAATCAAAAAGGCGGGAATTTTAAATCTCAAATATGAAAAAGGTCACTTACATAATGATTTAATAAAACATAGAAAGTACAATAATTTTATTAAATAACCAATAAATAACTATGTATATACATATGTATGTGCATGTAATTAGGTTCATAGATAATAAAGGTTCATAGAAATTGAAATTAAATAAAAATACATATATGTTAAATTAAATAAGGGAACAAAAACCACGAATATATGATATAAGAAATTTGTGTCTTTAAATTTTCTAATAGAAAATAATATGTATATATATTCGTCCACATTCATAATGTATAATATTAAGCTTCCACTCTATGTTTCGTAGTCTATGGAGGTCTGTTGAACGATCGAATGTAGTGTGTCAGTTGTAGCGACGACTCCGCACGAAGTTTGTGTAGTTTAAAGGCACATATATATTATACCATAGGCGCACTCTTTCGTAATAAGCAAAAGTAGAATTACAAAAAAGAAAAAAAGAAATAAATAAAAAAAGGAAAAATAAAAAATAAATAAATAAAGAAAAATTTTATTACATATTCCATATATATATATATATATACATATATATATATATATTACACATATATATATATATATATAACGCAGTCTTCGATAATGCCACGTTCATTTGTCCATTGGAAAAAAGTCGTATTCTTATATATTGTACAATTATTCTCACGTAAGTTATCATTCCAATGAACTACATTTGCTTTACACATTTTAAGAAGCTCATTTTTTTTATCATTTTCAACATTACATATTATTATCCTCATTATATCAGATTTCTTACATATATATAATATATATAATATATAAAATATATATAATATATATTATATATAATATGTGTATATATATATATATATATATTGCAAGAGATCTAATCATTCGAAAAAGAAAGAAATTAACACATATGTAATAAATAGAAATATTCACGATGAAATTAAGAGAATGACATTATTATTATATTTATATTTATAATTTATCGAACTAATCTCTAATCAGATTGCATGCTAATTGTCTGTGTTCTAAGATATCTATTTATTAAATTTATTGAAAATTTGTTTAATTCTGAAAAAAAATGAAAAATTATTTTATAGATAGCCATCGATATAACCATTTCAAGGATAAAAAATATTTAATTTTTGTTGTTTGTTAATATTTCTCAATCAGTACAACACTGATAGAAATATTGATATATTTACAGTTTCCACAGAGCATCTCAAATCTCTTTAATAATATCCAATGTTCGGTACGTAACACGCGCTTCCTGTGATCGATACGGTAACACCTCCCAGCAACAGGACATCACCGCAAGTCGTTATAATCGACCTAGACATTATTTCATGAAATCGTTTTCTTTAATTTTTAAGTGTATCTTTTAATTAGGATTATCATCTTTCGCTGACACCGATTCGAATTTTAAAGGAAAAAAATAAAAGAAAGAAAAAAAAAAGAAAAAAGAAAAAATTGTAAACATGTAATAATAATAATTTAATTAGAAAAATTTGGCCTCGTTATATTGAAACATATCTAAATGGATATTCGTATATGTGAATTGAGATAATGATTAAGATAAAAGATAAAAGTAAATTATTATTGGTAATAATAATTTTTCTTTTAGATGCAATCTGTGCGGTGCATGTGCAGCTAATTGCACCGCGATACGTTAAGTCTGGCAGTACAGCAACGCTCTACTGTAATCACAGTGTTCCAGAAGATGAATTATATAAAATAGAATTCATAAAGGATGACGAAAAAATATTTCAATATATAAAAGAGAGAAATCCACCGTTCGTTACACCGGGGATCAATGGTGTATTTATGGAGGTGAAAGATAAGAAAAAAGATAAGAGAATTTAACTTTCTTTCATTAATTCGTATTCTCGAATCAAATACGATATTTCCTTTAGTACTCGGAAAATGGCACGACAATCAAACTAAGGAACGTTAGTTTTTTGGCGTCTGGTGTATATTCCTGTGCAGTTTCTATGTCAACTCCTATTTATACGAAGCCTTCCGATAATGTACAAATGAAAGTGATAGGTTAGTATTATTTTCGTTTATCATGCAAATCCTACAATGTTTTGTTTAAATATAAATAATAAAAAAAAATTAACCTCTTCTATGTAGTATGTCTAGAGTACATTTATATGTAGTATACTTGTATATAATAATGTATTAGTATATTTCTACAAAATATTAATAGTATTTTATACTATTATAAAATAATAATAGGTTTTAACATTAGAATAATAAATATAGTAATATATTAATAATATATAGTATAAATTATATATAGTAATATATTAAATATAGTAATAATATTATACGTTTTGTTAATAGTACCACAGACTGAGAATCCGAAAATTACGTTTGAAAAGAGCGTTTATATGGTCGGTGAAAATTTAGAAGCAAACTGTTCGTCCTCAGCGGCGTCACCTGTTCCTCATTTGACTTGGTTCATAAACGGAAAAGAGGTATCAGCACACAAAACATGTATACATGTAAACACATATTTACATATTATGTAGGTAAGCGTGGGTGTCTATGCATATTACATAAGCATAAGTACATATATATATGTATATATATATGAAATTATATATATATATATATATATGAAAACATCACGTATATATGATTAAATAAAGCAATAGTGTTTTCTCTCCTTGTGCATGATTTGAAAAACATATATGAAAATATTTATTAATGTAACGAACTACACATGCTATAGAGATTAAACACGATATTTTTCTATCTATCTATACATTTTAAAATGTTATTTTCTATCGCTGTTGGTAGAACTCAGAGGAATGTAAATCATCACCATTTATTTAAGACTCATAGATCGCTGTAATCAAACTTGTATTCTTTCCTGCCTTAATTCTGTCAATTTTTTCTCACGTAATACAGAAATGTACACATTCAAATCATATCGATGTGCAGACATTTTTTAAACCACAATGTCAGTGTTTATGGACTTTTAGTCATTGATATGCATATGGACAATTTTTATTGCTATTATTTATTATTATTATTATTATTATTATTATTATTATTGTTGTTGTTGTTGTTGTTGTTGTTATTATTGTTATTGTTATTATTATTATTATTGTTATTATTGTTATTGTTATTATTGTTATTATTGTTATTATTATTATTATTATTATTATTATTATTATTATTATTATTATTATTATTATTATTATTATTATTATTCATAGCGTTATATGTGTTAATCAGTGATATGCACGCGTACGTACGCGAATTAATATACACGTTAAGATATTCATTTGATGTGTGTCTTTGCATGTATTTATTATATTTGTAAATGGGTGTTTTGTGTAGTTATAGTTATTGGAAAACGATCCCACTAGTGCAGTATTTTTCGATCGATATGGGTCATGTGCGGTTCTTGAGGTTTCATGGATCACAACTGGCTAAATGGAAGATGGGAGATGTCAATATACACTGCAAACTTTTCATCGACCCTCGATTGACCTGTACTTTACAAGAGTATACCTTCTACTTTGAGGAGGATCGACATGGAAATCGTGAAAACACTGCACTAGTGAACTCTCCATTTTACGCTGATAGCACTGCAGGTATAAGCAGTTCCACTTGAGATTTACTTTATTGAAGAGATGTTACATCCTGCAGACCATCCACGCTGTCTACGCCTAAGATTGGGTCTGAGTATGAAACAACTGGTATTACAATTTTATGGCATGTAGTGAAAAATATTGTATTACAATTTTATAATACGTAGTGAAAAAATTTCTTTTTTCATTAATCTCCACTATATGTAGAATCATGATATTTAAATATTATCCTCCAAAATTTATTTTTTACATTGTGATTTCTTTCACGGTTTCAGATTGATATAGTAATATCTAAAAAAAAAAAAAAAAAAAAAAAAAGAAATATTTATTTCAATTCAATTAAAAGATAATTCAATTTTTATCAAGTACAATTAAATATGTTATAAGGATCAAACAATAGATTTTGCATTGTCTATTTACTATAACATTTTATATATTACATTGTGATGGAATTTATTAAGAGCTGATATATTGCATAATGCAATAAAGTTTATGCACCAGTATCATTTCACAATACCACGCATATCAAAAGGGTATGTCGATAATATTGCACTCTAATTAAATTGCACAACATTTTTGACTTGTATCGTAGGAAAGAAATGAAAAATAAGAAAATTATTTATTTCTTTTTAGTTATCATTTATAAGCATCACAGTCATAAGGAGGCATTCAACATGAATTAAAATATTGAATCAAACTTTTCTTCTCATACATTTCATCTAATACATCCAAATATACACCGAATATATATATATATATATATACCGAATATATATATATATATATATATATATATATATATATATATATAAATATACGAAAATGGAAGAATGTCTATAAAATAATTTCAAAGATTAAAGATGACAATGAGTGATCTAAATACATGAATTTTTCTTAGGATATAATAAGCTACAAAACATGACTGAAATATTTATTTGTAATGTAATTCAATTTCATACATTCATTTGTATGTTAGCTTTGGAGACAAATTAAATACACTTACTTCCTGTGTTTTATCACAGTCAGATTAATTGCACTTAGAATACACTGTATGTGTTTTCTAGTTTTTAGATCTTGGGCGTAGTAAGTATTTTGCTTGCATTTGCAACTTGTTTAAAAATCCAGTGCATTCAGAGTGCAACGTTTTTATATCTAATATCACTTATGAATTAGAAATCAGATCACGCTTCGTTTAATCACGCTTTACACGTTCTTGTATAATATCATAGCATTGGCCATTGTGGATAAAGAGACTCCTGGAATATTTTGACCAGACACCTGTGTGTGCACTTCAAGACTGCACATATGTGAATCTTTTTCTTGGAGTTATTTACATCACCTGTAGTGCAACTGTAGGACTGAAATAGTTTTAAAGCACAATGTCTTGGGTTTCTTCATATTTTCCTTTTCTTCTAACACGGTCTGTCTAATGCAACAAGCACTACTATTAATGCACTTTATACACGCTACAACAAGCATGTTGTTTTGAAAGGTACGGCACATTACTCAAAAAACTTGTCAATATTCCTTTGTTCTCCAATAAAAGTAATCTTTGGATTTATTAACTAACAATGTATTTTACATTAGGTGGATGTCACATTGGTACATCACTATCCTCATACTCAGCATAAGGATTTATTATCTGCAACTGCTAAATTAATGATAGAAGTGTCTGCATTACATGCTGGAGATAATGGATATTTGGATATTAGTTGCCATTCTACTATACCAGACTATCCTATGAATCATGAGGAGTATGCTGATGTTAGAAAGAAGACAGTATCAAGTAATTATTTACTGCATATGGATGATTTTCCATATATTTCCATTATATTTGTGCTTTTCACTTGTATTTGATATGATACAAATTTTATATCTTTTATATTCATTAATTGTTTATTATTTGTTACAGTTCAAATTACACTAGCATCAATACCTTCATCTTTTGCAGTGAGGAGCATGCACGAATTAATATTGGTGACAATATCGTGCATAATTTGTGCAAAGCGCACATTAATTTCTTAATACAAGTCAATTTATATTTAATAAAACTGTAAAAATAATATGCGTAAGTAAAACAAAAAAAAAAAAAAGAAAAAAAAAAGAAAAAAAAAAGAATATACGAACGAACAATCACGTTGTCTTCCTTGATTATACAGAAATGCAGGGTGCAATGATCGTATTATGTTGCGAAGCTATCATTCATAGACACGGTTTTCTCGTGCAGCTATTTTTTACTAATGCTTGAAATTTTATGAACTTCATAAGTGATTTATCTCTATATAAACGTGTTTTTAGATTAGAAATATTAACTCCTTTGTGTGTATAAGGCTAAACATACAATTGATGTTTCTACAGTCAATATTAAGAAGAACAGGACAGTGATCCACGCAAATAAAGATCCCGCAGAAAACTAAACATTTGAAAAGATCAAAAAACTAAAAAAAAAAAAAAAGAAAAAAAAGAAAAGAAAGGAAACAAAATAATAAATGTACTTTATTAAAGTAGTATGTATATAATGTTTATTGATGGAATGTTTTATCGTTTACTTCCAAAGATGTGTTTATTTAGAAAATAATTCGAATATGTATACAAGAATTCATTAAGGGTATAACAATTCTTATAATTTATGTTCCTTGCAATCAAAGTATGGTGTTGTGTAAATGTTTTATTTAATAAACTATATATTATATTTGGATGAAAAGGATAAGTATCAAGAAAAATGTGCAAACGTTTAGGAAATGACATCGGTTGATGTATGAAATGGTGTTATATAAATTATTGAAAAATTCTACCAAGTAATTTAATACCTTATATTTTCCATTATCATAAAAAAGAAATCTCATAGATCATCCTGATTCTAAAGTTAAAAATTTTTATAAATTAATCTAGATCGTTGGAATGTGATATACATCTTCTTTTTCGGTAAATATCAGATAAAAATAATCTAAATCATACAAAAAGAAAAAAAAAGTCATTTAAATTATTTACTTTTTATTAGATAGATATACAAGTATCAATTATCCTTGTTACGTGAGGAAAATATTTGAATATTCCCACCTACGTCGGAATGGCACGAATATTTCCGAAGGTTTCCGATCGATAATGGAACTATTTGTCTGCTGCATGTAATATAGCGCGCAGAGTGAATGCGAACTTGCAACAAAGAACTTGTCATATATATGTGTATATAGTGAGTATTAACATTTTTTATAAATTAAAAAGATTTTTTCGAGAAATGTCTTTTTTTCGATATATATGTTTTTGTTAAACGGAGATAGTAGTAATAATTTAATTTAATGTATTATTTCATGTTTTTATAAAGTTGCACCAACGTTCAATGCTATTTCGTTCTGAGTCATATTGAGATATAAATGTAAATGTTTATTTACTTCTAAGATAATGTATTTTTTATATATAGATATATATATATATATATATATATATATATATGTGTGTGTTAACTTGAACGTTTTACAAATTTTATCTGCATATTATTGACTTCGTTTTATAGTTCGTCAATTTTGTTTTTCTTGTTGGATATAGACACACCTGTTGGATGTTCTGACACCTGTTTACAATCCTATTAAATCTTAGGTAAGCAAATAATTTTATGATTTCCTTTTTTGCTTAAACATATGTTACGTGTAATTTTCATTATGTATGTAAGTTTATCTTGAAATAAAATAAAATTTTGTGTGTGTGTGTGTGTGTGTGTGTGTGTATGTATAATGAATGTTCGTGTGTATGTTAATATATTTATTTTAAATATAGTGATGTATTATTGAGTTGACAATATTTTTTTTGAAAATATTTTTACTTAGATATTTATTTGTACTACATGGATGACATGACAAGTAAATGATTATATGGTAACAAAGGATATTTATAATTGTCATGCATGCTTCATACAGTCTTTTAACAGGTCAGTATTTTGTTAAAATTGCTTTTGCAAAAATTCTTGGTAGTTATAAAAAAGTTATTTACAATGAATCGTGATATTTATGTTGTACTGTTTAAGATTAATTTATGTTGTATTATCTAAGAGTCAATAATTCTTATCGATTAAATGTAAATATATATATATTTGTTTTTCTCTTTTACAGATATGGAGCAAACAGAAGTACCTCGATCACCAGTGAATAAACCCGAAGAAGGATTTACATTTCTACTTACAATTTTAGAATTGACAGGAATCGTTTTTATTATTTTAATGATAGTATGGATTACACAATTTAAGGGTGGATTTTCTTGGACATCTGATCCAAATCATGAATTTAATTGGCATCCTTTATTAATGACCATTGGATTTGTATTTCTTTATGCTAATGGTACAAAGTTGATACTTAAAATATATAGATATACGACGATAGAACTCAAAAAAATTATTTCTTTTTAATTTTAGCTATGCTTATATATAGAATACAGAGAAACGTTCGAAAAAGGCGACTAAAATTAATACATACTGGATTGATGTTGCTTATTATTTTATTGACCATAATTGCATTGATTGCTGTATTCGATAGCCATAATTTAAAGATTCCACCTACACCAAATATGTATACTTTACATAGCTGGATAGGGTTAACAAGTGTGATATTGTTTTGCTTCCAAGTAAGTGAACATTTTGTAAAAGTTATCTAGATTTATGTATTTTAAATGATATATAGATTTAGATTAAATTATCTAGATTTATATAAATGATAAGAAATTTTTTAAACACACATACACACACACACATATATATATATATATTCATTTTTCCAACAGTTGCTTGCAGGATTTATTACTTTTCTTTATCCTGGCTTACATGACTCATTACGGGCAAGTTATATGCCAATACACGTTTACTTTGGTATAGCAACTTTTATTGGAAGCATCGCAACTTGTTTAATTGGACTTAATGAAAAAGCAATCTTCTCTATAAAGTCAGTTTATACAGATAATAATTGTGTTCTAATATATTTAGAAAATGATATTATTTTTACATTTTAGGGATTATGACAAATTTGTTCCCGAGGCAATCTTGGTAAACACTATTGGAATATTTTTAGTTATTTTTGGAGCACTAGCGGTATATTTAGTATCGCAGGGACAATATAAGCGTCAACCTAGACCAGAAGACAGCGTTCTGCTGACTAGTAGAAACTAACTGAAGAATGTTGGCTTAATGATGACTACTAATTGGCTTAAAAAATAGTATCCTTATCTATGTGCTTGGCTTTAGAAGCTCTTGATAAGTTTTTATTGGTCTTAGATTTTTAATGTATTTCTTTTTTTTTCCAGAGTATTATCAATTTTATATTTAATATTTTTTCAGTTGTTATACTAATTATATATTTTTATTGTTAATTATTTTTAATATTAAGAGTGATTCTTCTTGAAATGGTGCTATTTTTGAATTAGTTTCATTTAGAAAGAAACGCTAAACAATAACAATATATATAAACATTGTATAATATTTAATTGTATAAGATACACAATGTTTTATAATGATGTTTATTTTAAATTAAGACTCATTGATGTACATGTTGTTAACTTATAAAATTTACGACTTTGAATGTTATTATACATATACATATATATGTATGTGTGTGCGTATATATATACACGCACATACACAAGTCTTTCGTTTTATAATTTATAATTACTTATATATATAATATATAACAATTATTTATATATATATATATTTATATATATATAATTTATATATATATATATCAATGATGAAAAATAAAAATGTTACTTCGCCGTTAAAGCAAGATAAATATTCGTCTTATGATTGAATTTTTAGCTTTACATATTTTAAATTTATAAAAAAAGAGATACACATGCAAGTAAACAGAGGACATTCGTAAAGAGTTCGTTTATTATCGTTGATTTTCGGATAGGCTCGTTCGCGCGTTAACGATGTACCAATAGAAAGAGACTTGTTGTTTGGTGGCGCCAACTAGCGCGGATAGCGTACTTTTTCAAAGTTCTTCATAGAGTTCTCGCGCCGAGAGTTGTTGTATAGGCGGTAATCTTCGAGACGGTCGCTGTGTGTTTGTGCGTGTTTCTCGTCGTCGCGCGTCGGCGCCAAGTTGTGAACTTGTCAGTGTTTTCACGAATTTCTCTTCCCGTACGTAGATAAATATTTTTTTCTGATTAGTCATCGTTATCTTCCTGCATTATTTTATTTGAAAACTACATGGATAGGGTTACGTTTGACACGTTATCAAAAAATGAGGAACGTTCTTCGTTATGTCGACAGTTGATACGTTTGCTACGGTGAGTTATATTTGTTTTCTTTTCTTATTTCTCAGTTTTTTCAAATTTTCGTGATATTTTTTGTTTCCTTTATACAAGTATGCACACACGCGTGTACATTCATACACACGCACACACACACACACACACACAACTACGCGCGCGTGAACCATTGCAACTTGAACTAAGTTGGGTAGACGATAAGAAAATTTGCATTTACTCATCTCTTTATGATCTTCAATCGTTGCATGTGATAGGAACGTGCCTCTCTTAATATATAACCCTCCTCACCTCCACTCCCCTCCCAGCCACCCCACTGCTTCTCGCTCGGTACGTTTCATCCATAAACTCTATCATTACTTACATTGTTCGTACTTAGTTACATATTTACTTACTTACTTACTTACTTACTTATTTCTCGTATCAGATCTCTTCGTAAACGATCTTTAGTCTTATCAAACTTTGTATATCTATCAGAGAATATCGCGTTTTCGCGATTCGATGCGTTATTCTTACAGGTGTGCATCTTTTCATCGTCATCATCATCATCATCATCATTATTATTATTATTATTGTCATGATTATCATCATTGAATTTTTCGAAGATAAAGATTAAGATATGTACGAGAAGACTTAATTCATTCTCTCTCTCTCTCTCTCTCTCTCTCTCTCTCTCTCTCTCTCTCTCTCTCTCTTTCTCTCTCTTTCTTTTTCTTTAAAGATTGTTATTTTTGTAGATAAACTGATCGATTATTTTTAACCATTCGGATTCGTCCTATCTTTCATATCGGCGATCGGACGAATTAGATGCTCGTATTAAATAGCGACGAGGTGATTGGACGAAAGGACGAACGAATGAGAGAGAGAGAAAGAGAAAGAGAACGTTTTTAGATATTAACGTATATGCGTACATAATTTTTTCGTGTAACCATTCAATGATTATTCAAAAGGTTTAAACAATCGAATTTATTAATTAGTTTTTCTTGTAACGTTCGTTAGTCTAGTTAGTGTTTGATAGTTATAATGTTTGATAGTTGGAGAGTGTAAAGTTAATTTATCGATATAGCTAACCTATTGGGCAATTTATCGATTTCTGTTAGTATATTATATATGCATTATTTACGATCCAAATTATTTGCACTTTATATATATATGTATGTACGTACGTATGTACGTATGTACGTATGTAGGTATACTTTTTTATGATATTTTATTGATAGACGATTATCTCTACGTGAAAATCCGGATTTTTCTGAACTTTTCTAAAAAACGTGGTGGTAGTAGTGACGACGACGACGATAACGATGACGACGACGATGACGATGACGACGATGATGATGATGATGATGATGGTGATGATAGTGATGATGGTGTTGACGGGCGATGAACGAATCACAAGGATTATCCGTATTTCTGCAGAAATTTTTTTCTTCATTATTTTCGAAGGTACTTCCTGATTTTAACTTATATAAGTTGAATGGCGTTAAACGATGCGTCGTGACATCTCATTTTTCGCGAGCATGCATTCTTTCGCAAACGGCGGGTCTTGTTACATGAAAAAAAAAAAAAAAGCACGTACTTAGGTTTATGCAGGTGTGTGTGTGTGTGTGTGTGTGTGTGTGAGTGAGTAAGCGTATGTACGTACGTATCTATATACGTACGTGTGTACGTAATCGTTGAGTATCCAGAAATAATATTTCTGAATACTCAACGATATATAGGCATACAA
Source organism: Vespula pensylvanica (assembly GCF_014466175.1). NCBI lineage: Eukaryota > Metazoa > Arthropoda > Insecta > Hymenoptera > Vespidae > Vespula > Vespula pensylvanica. The sequence goes on along the minus strand of NC_057692.1, from coordinate 2,112,424 downwards.
CTTATATATAGACAAATTATATATATAGGCAAAGAAGTATTACATATTACCCATATAATTTTTTAATGAATCATATATTTCTATAGTATTAGAGTGTATTATATGACATGAGTTTATGTGTAGTATTAGTTTACTAATGTGTATACATATACTATAGTAATATATGTGACTATATTATACTGTATTCAAAAATATATTCTATACGCATACACACGCATACTATACTATTAGTAAAAATAGTACTATATAACTATGTGTGTGAAGAAAAGAACATATAATATTTAAAAAAAAATCTTTATTCAAGCTCTTTAATTTTAAATATTTAAACGCTTAACCGAAGTTGCACAATATTCTATAAATCCTCGTTCTCTCTCTCTCTCTCTCTCTCTCTCTCTCTCTCTCTCTCTCACTCTCTCTCTCTCTCTCACTCTCTCTCTTTCTCTCTCTTTGTTTGTCTAACACAATTCGATCTCCAATTAATATCTATCGAGTGTCGATTTTTAGCTCGTCTTCTGCTCCCTCCTCTTTCCTTTCCTTCGCCAACCCCCACCCTCTATCTCCCGATCACCATATCACTCTTCATATCGCAAGATTGGATTTATCGGCGTCATAGCGATGCAACTCTCTGGTAATCGCCATATACGACAGATTGAAATCGTCAAAGATTATATTTTTCTCTTTGTCGCTTTATGAGAGGGTCCTTAAAGGGGCTCTGACCTATCATCGGCGGTTGGCCCTGCATGATTGTTGTTACCCGTTACTAATACCAATGGGAATTTTATATATAAATTAATTCGATGCAATGAATGTTGGAGAAAAAAAAGAAAAGAAAAGAAAAAATGACAAGAAATAATGACTCGGCAATCGATTGACGACGTTTCTTCTAAAGTAACATTATATTCATTAATTATTGATTAATATTACGTAAGAGACGATTATGAATTCATTTGGTTTAGAAAAATAATATAATAAAGAAAGAAAAATGTATTCTAATCACATAACTAATCACGATTTATACACACATACGATATATGTATGTATGTATGTATTTATATATATTTTTTTTATTTAATATTTTTAATAAAAAATATTAAAAACTCAAAAATTATGCAAATTAAAAAAAAGATATATATATAGTGCTAGGTAGAATAATAGGAAAAAAATCTTATAAATCGATTCTGAGAAAGATTTGAAGAGTAAATAAGTGGAATAAGACGATAATGAACGGACAATTCATACAGATGATGACTATGAAATCGTGTAATTTAAACAGAGGAAAAAAAAGAAAGAGAGAAAGAGCAAAGAATAGAAACTAGAAAAAGATTGTAACTATGAATTATTAATTTTATTATTATATAAAATCATAGATATGTGTGTGTATGCTTGTGTGTGTTTTATTTTGTACTACATATTATTATAAAATTTCGAAAATATTTTATAAAGAAAATAGATTATATAAATATAATTAGATTAGTAGATTGATTACATCAAAAAATTGAGCATTGAGCTATGAACAATTGTTAACGATATTAAATCCAAAAACTACAAATTTCTCTCTCTCTCTCTCTCTCTCTCTATATATATATATATATATATATATATATATATATATATATATATTATTTCTATTGTTGAATATCTCGTCATAATCGCTTGACTGTGAATTATTGGCAACATTAGAAAATACAAAGTTAATACAGTATATATCATTATAATATCGTTATATTGTTATAATAAAAAAGAAAAAGGAGGAAAAGAACACTCGTTCCCGAAGAAAGACAAAAAGATTTGAACGATCAGAGAATTAAGTAGTAAATAAAATGGAATAAGATGATAAAAGACGGACACATTTACGGACTATCACATTTTTTACGTTAGAAACGAGCCTCTGACTGCACAATTGCATATTGGTAAAAAGACTAGAAGTCGTTGCGATATCGCCTCGAACGATGATATAACGCCATACTGTTGCTTATCATCGTCGTCGTATGTATCGTACATAATCTCGAAGGCAATACAGTAGAGCAATGGAGACACACGTACACATATGCATCCATGCGTTTATTTGTTACGCATGCACTTCGCATCATCGACGTTCGACCTAGTCTAACCTCTTGTATTACGTTCTATGTACCTACATACATACATACATACATACATACATAAATACTTATGTACGTTCATACACATACATACATGTCTACATAACTCGAGCTCAAATCAACGAGTATATATATATATATATGCATTTGTGTGTGTGTGTTTACATTAAACTATACTAATGGAATAGTATACTTTAGATTATAATTTGTTAAAAATAATTATTCTGACTCACAGAAGACCGATGAACATATTCGAATTTAAAAAAAAAGAAAAAAAAAAGAAAAAAAAAAGTATGAGATATTTTTTCTTTTTTTTTTTTTTCTTTTTTTTAATCTTTCCGATTTTTTCATTCCTTTTTACATTTTTAACGTAAATCCATGATAAACAAGGCAGATCAAGAATCGTCTCGATTATAGTCTACTTTTTTTTTCTTCTCTTGTAAGTTCTTGTCCTTTTTATTGTTTATCAACTCGGACAGAATTGTTACATAAATAATTAGCGTTACTTTTTATTATTCCATGTCAATTACATTGACATTGGCTTACGTAATAATCGTAGTAGAGGATGAAGTAAATATATATATATATAAAATATACGTATGCATGTATGTATATGATATGTATGTGGGTCTTGGTCAATGCACAAAAGTCAATAATACTATCTTAGATATTAGAAATTGTACGCAATGAAAAGAAGATAAGAATTAGAAAGACAAATTCGAACGCAGAATATTTTTTAATTTTATTTGAAAAAGCAGCCATTTTTTTTCTTGTCGAACTCATCGATTAATTATTTATTATTTATATATATATATATATATATATATATATATAATAAAATTGCAATTTTTTTTATTCCATTCGTAAACATATTCTCTCAAACTTCACAATTTAGTAATAATTCATCTATCTATTTCGTCCATCTTATCTACAAATTATATTTATCTTATTGATGATAAATAATGTCTCTACTTTAACATCACGTATGTCGTCTTAGCGGATTCATAAAAATTACAAATTTTTTTCTTTTTCATCTTTATCTTTCTTCAGATTTCATTCGTAAACACGCAGCATTTTTCCTTTTTCTTTTTCTTTTTCCTTCCATTTCTGTCAAACTCGTTTTCAATTTAATTATAATTCTGTCGTTTTTGTTTGTTTTTTCTTTCTCTTTTTTCGAAATTTAAAACATAAATTTACAGTTTTAAATTTCATTTGCAAGCTCATAAGATTTTCTCTCTTTTTTTTTTTTCTTCTTTATTTCTCATCGGATATTTGTTGGCAGTAATTATTTTGTATTATTATCGTAATAATTTTTATTATTATTATCTGAATTCATATATAAATCGTTCAAATTAATCTTTCCTATTAGATTCGTATAATAAGGGATCAGGGATGATAGGGTGAAGAAGGGGAAGGGAAAGAGGAGGGAAAGAGGAGAAGGAGGAGGATGAGGATAAGGCGAAGGATGAGATGGAATGAGAAGGAAAAAGGGAGAAGAGACCTATCTACCGCAAGTAGTCGGTAGTACGTGTGGTCAGACTTTAAGTTGTTACACTCAACTCTCTATACCTTGAACTTAATTTCGTTCGAGTATATATATATATAGAGAGAGAGAGAGAGAGATAGATAGATAGATAGATAGATAGACAGACAGTCAGGCATATGCACAAATACCGACATGCACGCATGCATGCATACGCATACATATATTCTACTTATTTACGTATACAATGTTTGTAAAAGTTAATCTTTTTTAATTCTTTCTCGCACGAATTCACACACACGCGCGCGTACGCATATATTTTTTTCGAAAGTATACTCATTACATATATATATATATATACATACATACATACATACATACATATATAGACGATAGGAGAATTATTATGGCGAATTATTATAGTTTCCTTTCGGCGGAAACTACGATAGAACGATTACTCGTTAATAAATGCGTACTCGGTATATTTCTTAGAGTCGCCATAGCAAGACATACACACACATGTATAGAAACATGTATGTATATAAAACATGTATACCGTGTTCCGCAGAGTTTAGTAGAAGTGTTACGTAATGCGTCTTGCGTGTTTTGCGGTGCGCATTAGCTCATATCGAAGCAATTCTCGAGCAAGTCGCGGTCATTTTCCCACCGAGTTTGCAGTAACAGACCACCGTGGTACCTTCTCCCTTCTCTTCAACCCCTCCAACCCTCTTACGTCAACTTCAACTATCCCAACTTGATTTTCTTCTTTCTGATCTTAACGCTTGCGCTTGGAAAAAGTACGAACGTATTGTTCGTTCGATTTTTGTATTCGTCCTTTTTATCATTTTTTCTAACACCTTTCCTTTTTTTATTTTATTTTTTATTTATTCATTTCTTGATCACATATTTATCCTATTCTTCCAGCACCTACATTCTTATTCATTCATTCATTCATTCATTCATTAAATTATTTATTTGTTTATTTATTTATTCGCGTACTCCTTTATTCTTTTATTTTTCATATTTTGCTCGTATTTGTTGTCTATTTTTTAATTCACCCGTGGAAATTAATCTCGTTGTTACTTATTTATTTGTTGTTATTTATTTATTTTTATTATTTTCCGTCCTCTTTCATTTCTTTCAATTTTTCTGTCTCTCTCTCTCTCTCTCTCTCTCTTTCTTTTTTAAAATTTTTTCTCGCCTTTTTCTTTTCTTTTCTTTTTTTTTTTCTTTTAATTGAATAATTTTCGTGCAAATAAAAGCGATTGGTTTAATTGTTAAAATAACTAGAAGGTGGTTACGCATATTATTCTGCATATGAAGTTTATAAAATTTATGTTATCTACGATTACGTTATATGTACGTGTATATTGTCCGTGGCCGTTCACGCGAGCGACGTTATTAACGTTCCACGAGTATATCAATTTTTCTTGATATAGTTTAGAACGAGGAGAGTATGTATGTATGTACGTACGTACGTATATATGTATGTATAATGTATATACTATATACACACCATTAGATTACGTTAAACTTGAATAGATCCGTATACGAGAGCAAGTAAAAAAATTTTTCGATCGATATAAATCGAACAGATAAATTCAACGATTTATATCATTTATCATCATCATTTATACAATTTGATAATTTTTTTTTTTTTTTTTTATTATTATTCTTATTATTTTTTTTATTTGTGATTTCTACGAGTCATTTATCAAGTAGATTGCAATGCTCATACGTTTAGAGAGATTTGTATGATTATCGATATACATATATATCGATATAACTTAATATAGCATATAATGTTAGAGTGGACAATAAGTAATATCAAAAGTTTATATATATATATATATACATATATAAATGATAATGGATATTATTTATTTTTTGTTGCGTACATTTTCATTCTGTGTTGTTTATTTCGATATAAAATAATTAAAATTTCTTATATTAGTTATTGAACGATTTTCTCTGGATAGATCTTTGAGATTTATTACTTCGATAGATCGTGATCACAAAGAGAACGGAGAAAGTGAGATCTTGTCGACTTTGAACAACTTATTACATCGAAATAGAAAATATTTATCGGAATCTTTTAATATACACACATACGTGTTTCTATAATTATCCTATATTCATATATATATATACACAAACACATACATTATGCAATATGATCAATTAAAAATCGATCATTCAATCATTTTCGATCTCAGAATTTATTAAAAAAAAAAAAAAAAAAAAAAAAAAAAGAAAAGCGATTATATACATATAATAATAATAATACTACAAGTACAACTACTACTACTACTATTAACAATAATAATGATGATGATGATAATGATGATGATGATGATGATGATGATAATACACACATACACATATACACACAGAGATACATACTAATCGAAAATGAATTTTTATCATTACACTAGATCAAAATTAGACGAGAAAAAAACATTATGATCAAGTCATACGATTCACACCTTATCTCTAATATATCCACGTAAACAGTTAAACATATATATATATATATATATATATATATATATATATATAAACATATGTAATATGATTACTGCATTCATCGCGTCCTTGGTTTATATGTTTAAAGTCACGAGAGAGATCACGACCTACGAGTCCTCCGTTCGATTATGCACGTATTTCGTTTCGTACCACTTCCGAGACTCAAGCAATCTCACTTTCGATAATACAATTTTCCTCGGTCGATCACGACTCACGGAACGCTGATCTATAGATCTTAGGAGAAAGAATGAGAGAGACAGAGAGAGAGAGAGAGAGAGAGAGAGAGAGAGAGAGAGAGAGATTGAGAGAGAAAGAGAGATAGTTGGTATATACTACTTACGTAACAAACTCGCCGCGGCGTCTATCGGTCGAGTGCAAATCGCGAGAAAAAACTGAATCATGGATTACATTTGCTAGGCTGCTGTTATAGCCTACAGACTATAAACGACTAAGAGGAGGAAGTAAGATGTATATATGTATATATACAATGGGCTTCCTCTCTCTCTCTCTCTCTCTTCTCTTTCATCTCTTTGAATATTAAAATCTTCTTTAGTGAATAACATCGTCGGTAATGTAATTTTCTTCTTATTGATATCTTTGTTTGTTCGTTTGTTTGTTTGTTTATTTGTTCGTTTGTTTTTCTGTTTTTTTTTTCCATTTTTTATTTTTATTTTTATTTTTATTATGGTTCCTTTTCCGTATTAAATCAATCTTATTTCTTCTTCTTCTTCTTCTTCTTCTTCTTCTTCTTCTTCTTCTCTTATTTTCTTTTTCACGCTAGAAATATATCAATTTATTTTTTATCACGGGTAAAGAAAAATAATATTTTCAATTAAATATCACTCTGGTAATTATGACTCCGTTTAATAACGATTCTAAAAGTAGAAATTTGAACTCCATCATTTTCATAGTTACTTGGAAAAAAAAGAATACACTTTGTTACTATTTTAAACGTATTTAATTTTCTTTTTTTTTTTTTTTTTTCCTTACACAATACTGAATAAATAAGAGGACATGACTTTCCTAAATACGTCGTTTTGATATTTCGATTTGCTAATCGATTCAGATTTTATATATATATATATATATTTTTTTTTTTCTTTTTTTATAGTTTTAAGTTTTTAAAGATTTCAACAATATTGCATCAAGAGTTTATATGATACAGGATCATACGTAGCTGTATGATTAAGCGAAAAAAGGGAATATAAGGAACAGAATGTTTTATTTAAACGTAAGAACATTTGTTATGACTCAGCACGTATTTATAATTGTAAAGTAAACTTCATTACATACGAACGCAAGCATTCATACAAAAAAGAAACAAAAAACAAAAGGAAAAAGAAAATTAAACGAATGAAAGAAAATCGAGAGTGAAATGATCGAAAAATATTTGTGATTTTAAGGAAACGTTTTTATAATAATTACTAATAATATCTAATGCATTAAGGAATTTGTTAATTATCTTAAAGAGCCCATAAAATTATTTTAAAAAGTCTATGAACAATTATATGAATAATAATTTCTTTCTCTAATACGCTTAGTACGAGATTGAAATTATTAGATGGAACGTATCGAGTATTTATATATATATATATATATATGTATATATAAATGCGAATAGAGATATTCTAACGAACGATACTAACCATTCCATATCGCGTGACACTTTTTGAAAACCCGTTTAGTCTAATCATACATCAGGAAATTCTTTGGAGTATGCATATAATTATCGAAGTCGTCTTTGTCGTAGAAACGAAGTAAAGATATCGATAATATTATCGTAAGACGTGATTAGAATCGTTTATGAAACTAGTTTCTTCGATCGATCGGATCAACATTATGTATAAGGTGGGCCAAAAGTTCTTAACTGGTGATTTCTTTTTTACTTTTATATATAAATGTATAAGTTAACTTTCTAGATCATTTTATTTTTTCTTTTCACATCGTAGGATTTTCTTTTTTCTTTTTTTTTCCTTTTAAATTTGCAAAGAGAGATATGTAATATCAATTCGTAAGATCTTAGAAAAAGATTGATTGTTTTTTTTAATCGTCTGATAACTTTTAAATCGCTCTGTATATCTCGGTATATGCATGTGTATATATATATATATATATAAATAAATATATGTGTATATATATATATATATATCGTTATTGTCTATGTACATATATCTTACATTTACATTTTCCTAAGAAGTAGAATTAGAAGTATTTCCTTTTTCAACGATCAACAACTCTTCACGCTCGTTTCGAATGTCTTAGAACACCTTGAAACATGAATGATGAACATAGACTATGAGACGATGAGTCAATAAAACGTCCTCAAACCCAACCCTTACTTCCGCGTTTTCTACGTTCTTCTGCATTTGTCATTAACAAAAAAAAAAAAAAAAAAAAGAAAAAAAAAATCGAGTTACTAATCATAAGGAAAAGAAAAACAAAGCACAAGAAAGAAGTGATTTCACAAAAAGTTACTATTTATTGGATTGCTATCAGTATTTATAAATATTTTTAATCGGTATTTTAAACGAATGATCGGATTTTTTTATTCTAATAAAATATTACTATATAATGTAATATATATGATTGATATTAGATTGATTAATATAGAAAAATTAGCATTTGAATGGATATCTTTGTAAATATGTAATAATTTATTATGAATATTTTATAAACGTGGATGGTTAACATTTATAATAAACCCAGATGCAAATATAGGACTTAATTATTTATACTGATCAATTATGTCATGCATTGATATTTTATTATATTTTATATATACATATATACATCGTGTATTATATTTTTTATTATTTGTTAGAATACTGATCAAAATATTTCTACACATCTATTGACCATTTATTTTACAAGATACTTAATATTAATTAATAATTAAATAATAATTCTCACAGAAATATTGTATATGCATATATAATATATAGAAATGAATTTTAAGTTATTTACGCGTCGCGTCGTCTCAATAAAATAAAAAAATGAAAAAAGAAGAAAAAAAAAAATCAGATCGTTTCTATACGTGAACGGAATAAAACGAATCTCGAAATTCATTTGAGAGATCGCGATACAACTTGTAGAGAGATTAGACGACGGTTTACTATGTAAGAGAGAAAACTACTTTATCGTACGTGTCTCTAAACTTAGCTCGTTAAGTATACGAATCTACTACTAAAAAGGATTTAGATATGTAAGAACTCGTTTAGAAATGGTTTTCTTTTTTTTTTACTTTTCTTTTTTTTTTTTTTTTCTTTTCTTTTCTCCTTTTCCTTTCTTTTTCTTTTTCCTTTCCTTATCTTTCTTTCTTTCTCTCTTTCTTTCTTCTTTTCCGAACACATACCGTAGAACACAAGATCTCATTTAATTGAATTGCTTAGACATAGGTGGTGATATCGTTTAAGTCTCGATTTAAAATACGGAAATGAGAAAGCTCTCCCCTCTTTAAAAGCCCCACGATATATTCTACACAGTTATATATGATGGTTGTGATGGTGATGGTGGTGATGGTGGTGGGGTAGTGTTGGCTCGACGAGAACGTCGTTGCGATTTGGTCGAACCGAACGTTATCGTTCGTCGCCGTCGACTGACGGACGGACGGACGGACGGACGGACAGACAGACAGACAGACGGACAGACGGACAGCAGACAGACAGACAGATAGATAGACAGGGACAGATAGTTCATATGTACATAGTAGGAAGGTAAAATCTAGGTAACCACAAACTACCGCATTTCAAATACCTCGAAAGGTCAAAGTATTTCAAATGCAAATTCTATTAGTCTTCGCTAAGCTATGTAATATTTTGTATATAAAGTTTATGTGGGTGCTATATATATGTGTGCGAGTGTATGAATGAACACGTAGCATTTGATAATAATTATTATTTCTATACCTAACGCATACACGTACATATATATTCTCTCTCTCTCTCTCTCTCTCTCTCTCTCTCTCTCTCTCTCTCTCTCTCTCTGTCTGTCTCTCTGTCTCTATCTCTCTCTTTCTTTTGAAGAGAGGTAGGACGGAATATTAAATTCAATTTTACTGCCAGACGTATAGTTGATTTATAGTATAAAAGATCTACGAGACATGCATTTCCTATTTCGTAAGAAGAATAACACATATTATATTCTATGGTAACTTCATTATTCGTCGAAGTTTTCGATTTCTTTTTGTTAATTTTTTTTATTTTTATTTTTTTTTTTTTTTTTTTAGGTTTTCCTCTACAGAGATTTATGAAGAATAAGTGCCTTATTCACGATAGTAAAAAATCGATTATACGTTCTTCTTTGAGATTCTTTTGGTTTTTTTTTTCTTTTTTCTTTTTTGTATCCTTACACCTTAATGATTCTAAGGTGGAGGATATTTAATCGAGATATCCATCGATATATAATATTTTAGAGTTTAATGAACGAGAAAGTAGGAACGCTGTTCTATCAATAAATTTTGTCCACATCATTTTAGAAGCAAAAAGTGTGTGTGTATATATTCATGTTTCTTGTTAATTCTCTGTGAAAACAAGAAAGAATAAAGTTATTGCGTAATGTAGAGAAACGCTTAGTATTAGGAAAAAAAAACAAAAAATACATACATACATACATACATACATACATACATACATACATACATATATATATATATCAAATTCTTTATGTGATTGGTTTCCATTTGTAAAGAAAGCAAAAAGATTATATGTTTTTGTTAGTTCACAAATTTACGATACATCGACCGCATTATATAGTTGTAAATGGGTGCATGTATGTATTTATGTACGTCTATTATGTGCATGTCTTTGGTAATGCATTCAGGTTTACGTCACAGGTCATAGTGGACATTGAAAGATGCTTGTGTTATCGATGCACCATACTTCAAGTTTATTACATAATAGTGTATTAATAAGGAAATAAGCTTGTTGTCGCCTTGACATTACCAAACTCGTAAATATAATCCAGCTGTTTCTCCACGGAGATCATCGTTCCCTCGTTTTTATTTTCCTTTTCATTTTTTCAATTAAAAAAAATTTTTTTTTCTGTACATTTCAATATCGAATGAAAGCCGTGCCTTTTTTCTTTCTCCTCCTTTTCCTTTTTTGTTTTTCTTTTTTATTTGAAAAACAAACGTACTCGACATATTTTGCGATAATGTACTGTGTGATCGGTGAAATGAATTTTGTTTTAGAATTATTTATTCGATTATCGTATATTCGTTTGGAGGCTTTGGAAATACTTAAATCAGTTACTTCGAAACGAATACAGGTGCACTAAGATGAAAGAGGAATGGGATTTCCAACAAAACCCTGACGCAAACGATCTCATTTACTTATCTTCACCTGCCACGAATCTCTTCTATTCGAGATATCATATATATACGCGCGTGTGTGTGTGTATTTGTGTATTATATATATATATATATAATATATATAATAGAAAAAAATATATATATTTACATACATTGATAATGATTACTTTATAGAATTAAATAAAAATATATAATTTCAATATATCAAAAGAAAAATATGTATATATATATATATATAAAATATAAATATAATAGAGAATGAATCAAAAGTTTCTAGTTGGATTATAATATATATATATATTTTTTTTTTTCTAATAATTTTTTTTACTATCTTCTTAAATTTTACAATATCTTTCTTTCTTCTCTCTCTCTCTCTCTCTCTATCTCCCTCTTTCCATATTATATATTTATTTAATTGTTCATCAATTTATATTGTTCATTATTGTCAAAACCTACACAGGAGTTTATATTTTGCATTTGTTATTTTCAGAGGTAAAGATTCATTGCTCACTATATTGCAGTTTATTTCGGTTTTATAAGCACAAAACGATTGTTTCGTAGGTCAAAGGGATCGGTTTTGAGTAGCTAAATAGAAGCGGTGGTAGTAGACGATAGGGGATGTCGTTGGCAAGGTATTGTCTGTCAGGAACAGACCTGATGACGTTTATATAATCACCTGGTTAGATTATTGTACTGTTATCTTTATGCTTATATAATCCAATCGAAATTTACATAGTATCATTGCAAGAAATATAAAAATCTCTGTTACTTTCTTTATTTGTTTTCTAACTTTTCTGTGATCGTTATTTAAAATATTTTCACACTTGAAAATAAGAAAGTAGATTCAACAAAATATATATATATATATTTATATATATGTAATTTATATTTGTTATAAAAAAAAGAAGAAAGAGAGAGAGAGAGAGAAAATGTTATATTTATTTTTCATTAAATTTATTAAATTATAAATTATTATGGTGTGTGTGTGTGTGTGTGTGTGTGTGTGTGTGTGTGTGTGTGTGTGTGTGTAGATTGTGTATGTGTGTATATTCGTGTGTTATTAAATTTTCTTTTTTTTTTCTTTTTCTTTTTAAAACAATTACTTTAATCATGTAGATATATTTGATTGAATTTTCTCTTTAATTTTCTTTTATTAATATATATTAAATATATTAATTCTTATTTTTATTTTCGATTGATATATTAAAAGTACATTTTTAAATCCATATAAAATTCAAGTTCCCTTCGTTAAAAGAAAAAAGAAAAAAAAAAAAAAGAGAAAGAAAAATGAAGATAGAAGAACAAAACAATACAAAACAGGAAAAAAGAAAGATCCTTCGGAATATTTCTTATACAGCTCGATGAGCAATCTGACAACAATCGGCCAATTATAAAAATGCACAATAAGGAAAGAAGCAGGAATTCAATAATCAGTCTCGCTCGTCGTTCGTCTTCGATGGACGGGGCAATTAGCGAGATAGAAACTGTGTTAAGAAAAAAAAAAAAAAATGAATGAGGAGAAATAAAATGAAGAGGAAGATTTTTGTTCATCCTTTGTAATTAACATTTCTCGTAACTATCGATTTTTTTTTGTCGACTTTCAATATATATATATATATATATATATATATATATATATATATATATATATATATATGAAAAATTGAAACGGCGATATAAATTCGGCGAAATAAAAAAAATATATATATGTATATGTATATTTAATATTTATCGAGATTATATTTTTCTAACGTTATATAATATATTTATTATTTTATAGATAAGAACATCATGGGACCAAATGGAGAGGAACGAGGTTTGGCTCGACGTAGATATCAAGGTATATATATATATTATATAAATATTTATATGTATATATATAGGTGTATATGTTATGTATGTATATAATGTATATATATATATATATATATGTATATATATATGTATAAATTTCTAATTTATTTATATAAGATGCATTTAAATAATACGATTTATCTTTCTTCTTTAATTGTTTGTATAACTTAATTTTGTTTCTACAAAAAGAAAAAGAAAAATAATGAATTATACAACGCGTGATAGTTATTTTATCAAATTATTTGATTTATTTTAAATGTATTCGAATTTTTTTAGCATTTAATTTAGTTTCTAGAAAAAAGTCATACGATATATAATAATCTGAAAAAAAAAAATAAAATAAATAAATAAAATAATGTAAATATCTAATTATACAAAGTGACTTTATAAAATATCTATATGTAAACGCAGCTGTAATAATTTTTAGTATAATTTATAATATAACATTAAATCTATACACAATTTCTTATATAATAAATTAAAAAAAAAAAATTAATATTCTTTAAATAAAATGAATTAATATTTAAAAATACATATGTGTGTATGCGTGTACGTGTGATTTTTAAGTTAGGCATAAAATTATTATAGAAGATTAAAAACGATAGATATATACATACATACATACATACATACATACATACATACATATCTCTTTTATATCTATATATACATAGATATGCAGTATAGATAAGGACAAATGTAATTCGATTGGATCGTTACTTTTCTTCAGTAAGATCAGAAAGTATAAAGTTACAGTGAGTTGACCAGGTTCAGTTTACCAATCAAAAAGACATCTTGATTCTTCGGACACTGTATAATCACTATAGTAATAGTAATCAAAAACTCAAGTTTCGATCAGAGATAATCGAACGAATTTGATACTCTCTTTCTCTTTTGTTTTTATTTTATTTTTTATTCTTCTCTTTTTCTTTTTTCTTTCTTGTTAATTTATATATTTACCTTCTAAAACAATCGTTCTCCTTCTTTTTTCTTTTACTTTTCTTTTTTTTCTTCTTTTTCTTCAAAAAAAAAAAAACTCGATCGATATTTCGATAGTTGGAAATTATTTTTGTTATTTAAACTTATCATTATTGTGTTTATAAGTATTTATTGTTACAAAAACGTTTTGTTTTAAATATAAAGAGTAGTTTAGCTCATTTACGTAAAATAATATTCGTCATTTTCTTTTTTTATTTTTTTCGTTACGTAAAACGATTCTTTTTTTATTTTTTTTTTTATTTTAAGGTCGCGAGTCCGACGCGTTAAATTAAAAATGTCATAGTCGATGGAGGACATCGATGGATATTGTGTGTATATACTTTTTGCAAATGAGAAAAAAAAATAGAAAAGTAGTAGGAGAAACAATAGTGTCGAGTTTATGAAAACATTCGAATTTATCTGATGATAGATTTTTTTTTTTCATGTCATGTGTCATAACATAGAGTTAAAAATTTTTTTTATTTTTATTATTTTACAATATTACATGATATATATATATATATATATATATATATATATGTATATATATAATATACAATTTTTTAGAAATAGGAAAAGAAAAGGAAAAAGCGAAATAGTGTCCAACTTAAAATAATATTCGAAGTCTCATATTTGCATTATTTCTCGTGTGTGTGTATGTATGTGTAAAATTCCTTTAGAAATATAAGATAAAAAATAAATTAGAGGTAATAAAAAATACCTGAAATTTCGAAATTATCATCAGCTCGTATTCCAAAGTTATCACATAATTTATATTATTATTATTATTATTATTATTATTATTATTATTATTATTATTATTAGTATTACTAATATTATTATTATCATTAACAGTAATAACAGTAGTAGTAGTATTCAATAGATATAATATGAGAGATAAATATTAAAGATGAAAAAAAAGAATAAAAAAAATAAAGAACGTAGAAAAGACGAAAATAACAATAAAAATACGAAACGATCGTATGGAATAAGCTCGAAGATCGTTACTCGGTAGTTATGCGAGTTGCGTATACCTAAACGGATAATAGGATAAGCTTACAACACAGAGGAGAGTATGCGAATAATCAGTGCAAATTAATCGACCGTATCTACAGAGAGAGATAGACAGAGAAAGAGAAAGAGAGACAGAAAGAGGAGGAGAGAGTGAGATAGAGAGAAGAGAGAGAAGGATTACAATCTCTAGTTACCAAAAAAAATCACGCTAATGAGAGTGGACGAGGCAGATTTAGGGAGAGGGAGATCAGCTGTGGTCACTTCAAACGTCAACGCCGCTTGCTAACGGTGTTAGGGTTATCTGTATACTGTTATGGAGGAAGCTGAGAGACGAGTATCGATGATAACAATTAATGCTGACTTACGCTACATATATGTATACATGTACGTACGTATACGTGTATGTATGTATGTATATATGCATATATATGTCATATGGTTGTTCCTGCAGGTGGCTTACAGATCAATCTAATTAGTATCGATATTAATCATCTTAAATGTTAATCGTCTTGGTACTACTTGAAGGGTGTTTCTTTTATATTATTTTTCTTTTTTTCTTTTCTTTTTGAATAGTGTATTATAATATAGTATTATATAGTTAATTATTCAATATATTGTATTACAGTGAACTAGGCTCTTGGTGATTCATTTTTTGAGAATTTATTAGACGAATTTTCTTCGTAGGTATTTATTTTTTGTTTCGTTTAAATTCAGATATAGATCGGAATAATATTGAAGAGATCTACTCGGTATAATATAATTATTGTATTTTTATTGCTGTGTGTTATACCGATGAAAATATAAAATATAATATTTCGACGTATCAATTGTTTTTTTTTTTTTTCTTTTCTTTTCTTTTTCATTATGTTTAAATTCGAAATTAATGAAATAACTTCGAAGAATGTTTAACTTGTTTTATCACTTTACGAACGTGAGATTTTGCGTTTGAGAACTTGGTTGGATATCTCTCAACATAAAACTTTTCTCATAAAACATATGTATGTATCTTTCGTACGACGACCTTAAAGATTTCTTCTTTGTTTGCGAAGGTTTCTCTGAATACGTCGAATATTTGATATAGATATATATATGTATGTATGTATGTATGTATGTATGTATGTGTGTATATCGATACTTTACTCAGTATTTATATTTAAGAATATAAAACATAATATATTTTATATATTTTTGTTTTATATTATATACATATCTATTATTTTATAAAAATTACTTTTCATATATCTTTATTTATTTATATTTATACTTATATTTATATTTATATTTATATTTACAATTATTCGATATAAGATTCTTTAGATATATCTATTCTTGAAACAAGTGTATTATTCTTTTTATTATCAATCTACAAAAAAAAAAAGGAAACGATTATATCAACAGTAGCAATAGCAGTAGCAATAGCAATAGTAATAGCAGTAACAAACAAGGAAACACTTATAGAAATCTCTCTTTTATTATATTATGTCGAATTGTTAACGACGTGTATATCAATCGCATACACATGCGAGATTGCAAGTGGGAATCAAAGAAGTGCATTTCAGGGACTTCCTCTTGTCGTTCTCGTTCCACTCTCCGCGTTAAAGCTCAAACGTTAAAGCCGACGCGACTCTTCGTAAAGAGATAGATACTTATTCTACACCCATATTAAAAAGCAACAGATCGTATCTAAGATGTATGATATTTCCATTAAACGGAGAAAAAGAAAAAGGAAGATGAAAAGAAAATCATATATATAAATAATAAATAAATAAAAAATGACAATATGTTATATTAACGATGAATGGTTCTCTCGACGTTTATAACGAAGATAATAATAAAGTTTGACCTTGGTCAGAAAGGAAGGTCGTGCTCCTCCCCCGATCACGATACTGGCGAAGGGGTGGTAAAAGGGGTGGTAAAAGGGGTGGTAAAGTAGCGGTACAGGGCGGTTTAGTCACTCCCACCTGCGCAGGACCACGTGGTCTGAACAGTTGCTTCTATATTTTCTCTCTCTCTCTCTCTATCCCTCTCTCTATTTCTCTCTTTCTCTTTCTCTCGATTACTACTATTATACTCTAGTCCTACTACTATGTATATCGCGTAGTTATAGTCGCATATACAAACATACAACATGTACACGTATATCCAGAGAGAAGAGAGAGAGAGAGAGAGTGAGAGAGAGAGAGAGAGAGAGAGAGAGAGAGAAAGAGAGAGAGAGGTGTATCGGTAGCAGTTGGTACTCGCTTTACCACCACTCGTGTGGAGGCGCTTCCACCACCACCACCAGTAGTGGAGGAGGAAGGTGTTTCTCACAGTGCCTAACGGGCGCCTCTCCAAGACGCGAGTGCTCGCGTAAGTTTGTTCGGCCGGCAGGTACCCCACAGATATATGTGCATATATATCCTCGTGTTAAAAATACTAATATCAATACCAATATCAATACCGTTATTAACAATAATCGATATAGAAACACATTTATCTTTTAATCAACGGTATTACATTGTTCTTCGACGTTCGTCTATTATATTTTTTTATATATTTTTTATATACATACACATAAACCTACACAAACGTATACATACATACATACATACATACAAATACATACATATATCCAGATACATGTTAACGTGTTAACGAAAGAAAAAGAAGGAAGATCTAAGAGAAGAAGGAAGAAAGATATTAATAGTTATAATAACAGTAATAATTAAAAAAGAAAGGAAACGAATATTTGCATTCTTGTAATCGCGGACCTTGTTGTTATCGTCGTTGCAATCACGCGAGGAACAAGAAAGGACAATTCCTTCGAAGGACGTGGAACGTCGCTCGGCTGGAGGGAAGGCCAAGGAGGCCTCCTCTTCGACGATGTCGTCGTTTCCTCCTCGACGAGCACGCGTATGTACGACGTCTCGCTCTTCCTTGGTAAGACTACCACCATCATCATTTTCGTCATCATCATCATCATCATCTTCAGCATCATCATTATCATCTTCATCATCATCTTCATCATCATCGTCATCATCATCATCATCATCATCGTCATCATCATCATCATCGATATAATCTCTCATCGTTTGTTAATTATATCAGTTTGTCCGAATGGTTGCTATACTTACTGTCATCATCAACGTGGAAGGCTAATATTGAAACGGGTCTCTTTGTCGATAATCCCCTTTTTTCGGGGGAAGCTCCCTACGGATGGTTAAGGGTGGAATATTGAAAAACGTCGTTTCTTCGATCGTTCTTTTGTGAGCTTACAAAAAGAAAAAATAGGTTTAAGGATGGATATATCGCGAAAGTGAGACCACTTTTGTTTGATTGTTGTAATTACTATTATTATTATTTTTTTTTTTTTTTTTTTTTGTAAGTACCGTGTGTGTGCTTTTCTTTCTTTTTTTTTTCTATCAGGCGCGTTTGTTTTAAGAATGGCGATATGTTAGTCTTCTTTTTTTCTTTTATTTTTTTTTTGCATGGATTTAATGAGTCCAATCTTTACTTGTACTTTTTCTTTGCCTTTTTTTTTTTATTTTTCTTTTTTTCTTTGTGAATGACACGTGACAATGATAATACGTAAGACGTTTTTGATAACGATTTAACTAATCACACTGATTCCCATAGTTGAGAACGTTGGTTTATTTTCATTTTCTAACTTGTAGATTTTGAAGAAGAAACCTTTTCGGTATTTATTAATTATCGACGATTCTTCATTAAGTTCGTTCTTCGCGCGCTTTTCTTGTTAGAAATGACTGCTAACTATGGAATAACGCGAATGAAAGAGAAAGATTAAGATTAAATATGTGTGTGTGTGTGTGTGTGTGTGTGTGTGTGTGTGTGTGTGTGTGTGTGTGTGTGTGTGTGTGTGTGTAAATCGTGCAAGAAATCGTCAACAACTATTTCGTCGGTTTAGAGATAAATAAGTTAACATGATTTTTATTAAAATTGAATATTTCGTAAGAATTACGTGAAAAATTTTGTAACAGCTGTTTTCTCTCGTTCATTGAAGTTTTTTTTTTTATCATTTTTAATATTGTAAAAATAGTGAATTTGCAAAATATTATATATACATAATAATATTTTTTAGTATTATAAAAATTATCATTTTGAATCGTCATCGATAGAGATACGGTATCGTTTTATTTTTGATTTCCAATCTTTTTTTTTTTTTTTTCTTATAGAGAATAAAATCGTCGTTCGTTCGTTATCAAAGGAAACAAAAGTTATTCTTTCTCTTCTTTTCTTTTTTTTTTTCTTTTCTTTTTTTCTACAATATCATCGAACATCGTCATTTTCAAACGCAATAACGAAAGACATTAGACGATGCTAATTAATGACGTTACTATTCAAAGTATACATGCAACTTACTTACATTGCCACTGTACTATACAACGAACGGCACATTGTGTAAGATATAAAACGTATAGAAGCGATCAATTACCTGGACTGTATCGGCGACGAATCGAGGACGTAATTGTTCGCATTCGTATAAATTAAATAAGACGTTTGAGATCTCCCGCTAAAGATTATTGTTATTCGTTATCGAAATGCAAGAGAAGATAAACCAGTCGGAGTTGTTCGGTCACGGTGGTACATACATAGATATACAACTTACGAAGTAACCAAAGTAAAAAGATAGTTGGATAGAAAGATTGAGAGAGAGAGAGAGAGAGAGAGAGAGAGAGAGAGAGAGAGATAAATAGATAGATAGAAAAAGAAAGAGACACGATCGTAGTAAGTTCTCTTCTTACGTAAGGCGGGAAAACCGGGCGAATAGTTGCAAGTTGCTGTTGATTAATGACACTATACTGATGTTACTATTACTTCCATAGTATAATACATATTTATTTTTACGGATTACAATTTTACATATTTTTTGAATCATCTCAAATGTCGATTATTTTTGATATCTTTTAAATTGTTCATAGTTGACAGATTTTTGACTAATTTTAAGGACAAATAATTGTTTTATGAGTGGATGTTTATCAATAACACACTACTAACATTATTACTATTACTATTACTACATGTTGTTTTTTTTTTTTTTTTCACGGGTCACAACTTTGCCTATACATTTTTTGAATCTTTTTAAATGTCAATTTTATTTTATGCATCATCCGAACGATTTGTAATTGACAGATTTTTGACTGATTGCAAGTTGCGAATAATTGCGAGTTGTTGTCGATTATTTGCACAGTATCCATTTTTACTACCATTACCATTGACATGTTTATTTAACAGGTTACAACTTATACATATTTTTTGAATCTTGAATGTCAATTTCTCTTTTTCTTTTTTAAACATCATTCGAGCGATTCGTAATTGACAATGATTATTATAATTAGGAATAACTGAATCGATTTTTTGTTCTTTTTTTTTTTTTAATTCTATTTGTTACTTAAAAGAAAGTAAGACACAAAAAGAGACACACACACAGAGAAAGAGAGAGAGAGAGAGAGAGAGAGAGAGAGAGAGAGAGAGAGAGAGAGAAAGAGAGAGCGAAAGAGAAAGAAGGAACACACGTTGACCACGTATCTAGATCGAGCCGGAGGGACTGGTTGGTTCACTGGGTTGAACTGAAATCGTTCAAGACGTCTCTCCGGAGAATGTTTATATCGTCGTGAAAGAACGTTCTTCCGCGAGAGAGAGAAAGAGAAAGAGTTAGAAAGAAAGAAAGATAAGGAAAGATAGATAGACAGAAAGAGAGAGAGAGAGAGAAAGATAGACTAATACGCACACGTATTATGTATAAGTACATTATATACAGTAACGAGAAATAACATTGCAGCAGTGACGACTACAACAACTACTACTACTACTATTACTACTACTACTACTACTATTACTATTACGATAACGACGACGACGACGACGACGACGACGACGACAACGACGACGACGACGATGTTGTTGCTTAAGCGAGAAATGTCATAAAAATTGGGAGTTATCTGCCTGTCGGAGTATACTAGCAATTAATGTACTCCCGGAGGCGTAGTAGGTACTCTCTATTCGTTCGTTCATTCGTTCGTTCGTTCGTTCGTTTGTTCGTTCGTTATGAATCGTGAATGCATCGTCAGCTGATTAATTGCTAATTCCTCTTAACACAATGCGATTTACAATTTGCTTTGACATAATTCGTTAAGTTCTTACGTAACTACTTATTCATATATTCTTTGTATTTATTTATTCATCTATTTATTTATTTATTTATTTATTTATTTATTTATTTATTTATTTACTTAATTTTTTTTTTTAATTTTCATAATAGCTGTTATATTACGGCTATATATATATCATGCGTTCTTTTTCTTTTTTTGTTATATAAAATGTTTAGGTACGTGCATGAAAATATATATTATAATTTTTATAATGTACAAATTGCAAGGATAATTTCAATTTATTTTTGATGAGAGTTATTTAATGCTTGAATATATTATATGATGTTATATTTCTTTTCTCTTTGTTTTTTTTTTTTTTTTTTCTTCTTCGGGATAGAAATTACAATAATTTAAATATTCCACATTAAAGTATTGCATTTTAATAGTTAAATTATATTTTTAATTGTAGTATTTGAAAATGATAACCTTATGTATATTTTTGTTTCATTGTAATTGTAGTATAAAAATTACACTCGCACACGATGAGATAATTTACAATATTCAAAGTTTTTCTTTGATTATATAAATATTATTTTCTTTCAATTCATTCATAATTTTTTTCTTTTCTTTGCACCGACAGAACTTTCGAAATACGCTTATGATATTTTGAATATTTTCTTATAATTATCGATAAGGACGAGGATTAGACAATCAATTGGATGAATAACAATTATTCATAATGTTAATAATACATACATACATACATACATACATACATACATACATACATACATACATACATACATACATGTTATTTATTGAACGAAACAATTAACGTTCAATATGTTACACAACTTTCCGGTCATGTCGCCTAAATACCTTTACGTGACATTTACATATCATAATTATCGTAAGTACTTCGCGCGAGAAGGGATAATATATGTAATATTATTACACACTGCATACATGCTATTTTATTATTATTCCTTTATTTCGATTTCACGTCTCAAAAGGGAATGATTATATATTTTTTCTAATTTTATCGATCAAAAAATAAAATATAAAAATCATCGTCGTCTTTTTTGCTTTTCTTTTCTTTTGCACATTTCCATTTAATTGATTAGTATTTTTATTAACTACAGATATGCATTTTGTAAAATAAATAAATTTATATACATACACATACACACACACACACATACACGTGAATATTTTGATCGAGCATGAATAATTAAATGGCCGAGGTTACGTCATTTATATTATATCACGTATTGATATTTCATTATATACTGATACTGATTGAGAATGTTTAAAAATATCGATCGAACAAATAGTAACCTTTTTTTCGTATTATGTTTTATTTTTATTTCGTTGAAATATTAATCGAAGATGTCAACTGTTGTGTACTTGATTAAACACAAACATGTTTCCATTAAAAAAATTTTTCTTTTTATTAATAAAAGAATCACTATCTTTTATAATCAACGGTATGGTTATCCAAGGTCGTCGAGTTTGTTGCAAACACGATAAGCATTTTTATCGTAGTACCTGTCCTCGATGTCTTCTTCTCTAATCTCGTTTTTCACGTTACTCGTGTAAAATTAATTTCACAAATTATTTATAATATACTTTAGACGTACGTGAATATTATTTGAGAACGCGTTGATATTTACTTATCTCTTGAAATATAATTTGCAGAGTTATTTATTTTTTATTCTAAAGAAAAAAAAAAAAGATTATAAATCTGGTTTTTTTTTTGTTCTCGTAGGAACAATTTTGCGCGTCGCTGCATACGAAAGAGGTATTCGTAAAAAAAGAAAAAAAGAAATAAAAAGATGCAGATTAGAAGGATAGAAAGATTAGAAGTATAAGAAGTAGGATGTGGAATCGTAAACGTGATGATTAGGTGTATGGGAAATGAATCAGACGAGATATTAAAGAGCAGGTCGCCGACTTGAAAAGTTGTGCAACGCGTTTCGTTCTTAATACTTAGTTAACAATTCGAATCTTTCGTTTAGGTTATCGTATAATTTTTTTAACATCCGATCGTATTAACAATTATTGAATTAACGATTATAACGCGTTCATTATCATAAATATTAACAATCGTATATAAACTTTTATTAATAATCACGAAACTAATTAAATTATATGTCGCGTTATAATATTATTCTTATAAACATTATCAATCGTTCATTGGACGAAGAATAAATCGTCGGGTTTGAAAAATTATTTTTTATATAAAATATCTCGAAGAAACGACAAGTTAGAACGATTAGATCAACGATATTAGCTTCGTTTGAAAAATTCGTGTCGTTTCTCATATATGAAATATATCATATCTCGTATCATAGAACATATATAACGATATTAAAAAGTATTACAATTTTGTTCGTATATTTTTAAAGTGTATTCATGAATTAATTTTATTTCTTGCGAATTTAATGATTCATTTGAATTTGATGTTTGAATTGAAGATTGTAGACGTGTATATGTATACAAATTATCTAATTATGTATAAAAGTACATATACAATGATACTGAAAATATATAATAATTTTATTCGTATATATATATATATATATATATATATATATTTATTGAAAGATTAAAGATTTGATCGATTCTCTGTATAAATTGATTATCTTAAATTTATTTGAAATTTAATGATCCAATTTTGAATTTTTCATGCATCGTTAACCAACGATAATCGGCACGAACTTTTCGAACAATTCGATATTAAGAAGTAAGTTGCAACCATTCTGACGTTCGAAATTAAAAAAAGAAAAAAAAAAAAAGAATCAGAGAACAAAAAACGGAGGATAGGTAGATATTTAAAAAAGTAAAAAGAAAGAAAAAAAAAAAAGAAATACGTTTCCTCAGACGAGGATGAATTACCGCTGGACAGTGGTGATATCATTGAAAATGAGACGGTGATTGGCGATGGCAGTTGTATAAGTATTCATCATCGTCGTCAACGTTCTCAATGTCATTGTCGGCAACAACGAGAACGACGACACCGACGACAACAACAACAACACCAAGAACGAGAAGAAAAACGAGGTCAACGTCTTCGTCGTTTGCAAGAGGAAGAAGAGGACGAGAAAGAAGAGGAAGAGGAAGAAAGAAAAGAGGAAGAAGAGGAAGAGGAAAAGAAGGAAAAAGGAAAGGAAGAAAGTGGTATAGACTTAGAAGGTATCCTACAATTTCCTGGACCAATGGGACAAGAGATGATGGCCGAAGAGATGGCTCAAGGTTATACGCAACTCATTCATCAGGTTCAGGAATCCCAGGAGTTTATTTCCTTGGAAGAATTTTGTCCTCGTATTCATCAAGATACACGTGGCCATGATATTTGCGGACAACATTTTTATCATCATCATCATCATCAACAACATCAACAACAACGAAGATATTATAATCTTTCGACTGTTCAAGAGTAAGTTTAATCAATGAAAAATTTGTCTGTTTTTCTTCTTTTAAGTTTGTTTTATTTATTTATTTATTTATTTATTTATTCACTTATTTTTTCTGAACGAATTAAGATGTTAATCGTTTCGTTTTCGTAATTGTTATACGTTCTCTTTCTTCTCTTTTTATTTTCTCTTTTTTTTTTTTTTTTTTTTTTTTTACTTGGTTACTATAGAAATTATTATTTTCATTGGTGGTTGTCTGACCATACATGTTATTGTCATCTCGGGCATTAAAGTCTCCCACGTGGTTTCATCCCCCTCGATTTGAAACTTACTTTCCTTATTGTTTCTGTGTTGTCATGTAAATTCTGTTTGTAATCGTGTTCTTTGCAGGTCGCGTTCATTATGCGAGAATTCATTTGAAAAGTACGCGATGCTTTTTTCTTTCTTTCTTTCTTTCTTTCTTTCTTCCTTTCTCCTAAACCTATAGATACGAAGTTTTATTATCAATGTGAAACGCACGTCTTAAAGTGAAATTTTCAGTACAACAATTTTTTACAGATTTTATAAGAGAAAAAAAAATTCTCTCCAAAGAAAGAAAGAAAGTATAATATTCGGGGACAATATATCTAATTCCTTTTGGAAGAAAAAATCGAATTCAATTTCAAAGTTTCAGTTAGAATTTAGCGAGAGAAAAAATTCTTTAATTTTAAAAAGAAACAAACAAGTGTATGAAAACAAAACCAAATTCAACAAACAAACATTTAATTCCTTTTACAGGAATAGTTCAAGAATTTCTTTTAACACCCATATAAAATTTCATTCTTTTGAAATGAAATTTTTAAGTTTTTTTTTTTTTTTTAACTTTCTACATTTTTAACTTAGGCTTAATATTCATCGAGAGAAAAAATTCTCTCTGAACAAAGAAGAAAAAAGAAAAAAAAAAGTAAAGGAAAAGTGAAACGTTCGATGAAAAAAATTTAATTTCTAATTTTAATTAAAAAAAAAATCTAATTTCATATTTTATTAAATCCAATTATCTTTCTCCGGTGAACTCGTTAAAGATAAAAAAGAAGAAGAAGAAGAAGATGAAGTAGAGGGAAGCATATAAAGTAAATAATTGACTGGTTAAACTAAAAGATAGACAATTTTCAAGATGGTGGCGTATCTATTCGTTTCGTTACATGTTTCGAGAGGGTCTGGTATATAATGGCGTAACAAAATATGGTGGTGGCCTACGGGGAAGGTTCCACTTTCCAAGTTTCCTCTCCTTATTTCTCACATGTTACGAGTAACATATATACATATATACATACATACAGTATATACAATACGTACATTATATGCATACAATACATACATACATACGTATATACGTATGATATTATAAGACGGTGTTCTCTATATATACTTAACTACACTCATACATAGATAGATGCATACATAGATGGATACATATAAGGAACGTTTACGATCATTACGTAAGACGATTTTATCATTGTCTCTGGCATTACCGTCCGGTCGTTACATCTTTCATCGGTCGACGTTAAAGTATCGGAATGCTCGATGAGTTTTCGTATCGTTTCTCTTTTCGTTTCTTCGATAACGATTAAATAAGTAACTGTATGCAATGTACATATGTATATTCCTACACACAGATATACATACATACATACATACATACATACATACATACATACATACATACATAGATATATATATATATATAGGAAAATTACAAACGAATATATTCATAGAACGTCCGCCATCTTTATAAAACACGTAATAGGAGATACGTATTACCCAATTATAAAATTATTCATCGGTTTCGTTTCTTCTTCGTAAAAGAAGAAATAAGAGAGAGATGATAAAAGAAGAAGGGTGGAGATGAGTGGAAGAGATGTAAGTTGGAAGGGATGAGAAAAAGAACTGATCTTTGCTTCTCCATATAAAAGAGAAATCAAAGAACCGATTAACTCGTTAATACACCGTGAACAGAGATGAAGATCGTTTGATTTCTCGAGTTCATCCGGGTCAATCGAACGAAGCAAGTATTGCGTGGAACATCGTAACAAAATATATATATATATATATTTATGTACATGTGTATATATATGTATGTTCGATTAAAGTAGAGCAACGTATACAATAGTAGAATAGTAATAGGAATTCTCTAGAAATATCTTCAGTGTCTTTTTACATCTTCGTTTCGTTTTACACATACGAATTATACTTTATTGCACGAATAAAGTTACTTCGTTTATTCTTATCTCTCTCTTTTCTCACGCTCTCTTTCTCTCTATCTCTCTCTCTCTCTCTCTTTCTTTTTCTTTTTCTTAGAAAAACAAGATTGAAAGTTTTGCCATAAATGGAACAAGAGTTTTAATATCGTTCGTAGTATCTTAATAAAGCTTATGAAAGTGAATAGGTTGATCTCAAGAAGATCTTATCTCGACCATATCTCTCTAGTATCTTGTTGGAGATTCTTTTAACTAGAGAGACGTTAATAAGGATCGATAAACGGGATATTTCCTTGATCTGTGATCTTCAGTCAATCTCTTATTAATCATTGTACATTTTGAAATGGATAGGTCTTCGATAGGTTAATAATTTCATTTGATAATTCTTCGTTAGATAAATTTAATTTCTTTTTTTCTTTGGATTTAAATAGAAAAAAATTATATATATATATATTTTTTAAATAATAAACATATCTATGAATTGCATACTTCATTTATTTGCGCTTTTATGATGATGTAATTTTTTCTCTGTTGTTTAGTACTTTTTTCAGTATAATGTAAATATTGTTATACATTATAATGTAAGCATAAAATAATATTCAATACAGTATAGTATATTTAATATAGCATAATATAAACATAGTTAAACATATATATATATATATAATAATTTAAGCAAAAAGGGAAAAAAGAATTCAGTCATCATCAGGTTAAATACTTAATCACATCATAAATGTTACTAGATAATTATTATACAAATTTTTTGTTTCTCGATGATGTAATTTATCTAACTTCGATAAAATTAGTTTTCTGATTTTGTCTTTTTTTTCCTTTCCTTTTCTTTTTCTTTTTTTTTTTTTTCTTTTTTCATAAATCAATATAACGATTGGCCTTGGATACGGTCAGTAACGAGTTCGTTCGAGAACCGATAGGAAGAAAGTATCTATAAGTAGAAGGCGTGATTCGATAAGTATTGAAAGCTTAAAGGGAAATTTCTACTGACAACGTCTAGTTTCTACTAGTTGGAAAAAACTTTGGTCCAAGGTCAGCCACTTATCTATCTTACCACCGATAGAAAGCGCAAGTGGTTCCGTGTATCATGATGTAACGCTAGCGATTAGCGTAATTCTATTTATTCATAGATACGAGACGGCGCACGCGACGTCATTGGCATCACACTACGAATGCACGAGAGCTTCCATCATCGAACTACTTATATAGTATTGTATATATGTAGTGTCAGACATTGTTTTTATTTCGATATATATATATATATATGCATGTATGTATGTATGTATGTATGTATGTATGTATGTATGTATGTATGTATGTATGTATGTATGTATGTATGTATGTATGTATGTATGTATGTATGTATGTATGTATGTATGTATGTATGTATGTATGTATGTATGTATGTATGTATGTATGTATGTATGTATGCTATATTTATGTATATATCGAAATATCTGTCTATTTGAGATATCATTGAATTTCTTTTCTTTTTCTTCTTTCTCGTTGTACGATAGATAGATCATACATCTTCGATATTGTATCCTTATAGCGTTAGATCATTAAAATAATTCTGTTATGTGTGCTTTTCATTCGTTTATTAGAAATATTCATCGTTACTTCATATACAAAGATTTGTGTTTACTAAGTTTAATTATACTGAGTATGGTATAGTTCTACTGGTATATATATATATATATATATATAAATTTTTGAAATACATTTTTATTTATATCAATAGTATAATAAGAATATATCGTAATATTTATTATAACTATTCATACTAGTTCTTAGAGATAATAGGAATTTGTACTAATAATATATTTAATACTTATTACATATTTTTATTAATACCTAGATATCTTAAATAAATTTATCTCGATTTATAAAGAATTAATAATACCATCGATCCGATGTAATATTAAAATTATAGTATTTATAACAATATTATAATCAAGAAGAAAAGATTCTTAACCTTTTCGTTAATCGGTTGGAAACTTAGAAGATCATAGATTATTTATCATAAAAAAAAATTTTCGATCGGGCTTAATAAATATGTTAAAATTATTAGAATCGGTAGATCAAAGAAGAGGGAGGAGATAGATACATATATAAAAAGGAAAGGTAAGTCCGAGTCTATTCGAGTGGAATAGAAATGCGAATGGAGCAGCAATAGCAGCAGCAACTTGCTAGCTAGCTAGCGTAGCATTGTTCCTAGAAAAGTGGTTAGAGGCGATAAGTATGACGCCGACGGTTTAGATCGGCTCACCTATCGATAATGTTCCATGTTCTGCAGCGGACCTGTCGTTACGATCGGGACAACGATCGGTTATATGCTTGTTCGTGCTACGTTCCCTGGTATATGTCAGTGTCACTTTCGTAGATTGTCTTTTGGTATGTGGTTACGTGTATCAAACAACTGGAAAACCAGTTTGATATTGGCGCTCTTCGATGATCTACGAATGAACGAACCAAATGTAAAGAAAAAGGGAAGGAAAAGAAAGAGAAAAAAGAAAAAAAAAGAAAAAGTTAAAAAGTTTCGAGGAAAATATTTGTGACAAATAAAAAAAAAAAAAAGAAAAGAAAAGAAAAGGAAAGGAAAAAGAAACCTTAACAAGGATCGGCGATATCGTTCGAATCAAGATAATTGATTTTTTTTTCTTTTTTTTTTTTTTTTTTTTACGAAGAAGAAGAGACTTATCGAATAATGAAGAGAAACGTGGATATTGAAAGGAACTAATCTTTTGATAAGATCTTGTCTTTTTTCTTTTCTTTTCTTTTTTCTTTCCTTTTTCTTTTCTTTTTTCAGATAATAATCATCGAAGGTCGGCTTGATATATCGAGAAAGAAAGATCGAGTCTGTATTTTATAATAATAATGTCCTATTATTGGATTGACCATTAAGTAAATAATGTTGAAGTTGCAACTAAAAACGTACTAAATATATAAACACACACACATATATATATATATCAATACTGAAAATAAATAAATAAATAAATAAATATGTATCGTTATCATTGTTTTATAGAAGTTCCTGTTCGACGGTCTATTTCGGCGAGATAGGCACGGGCTCGGGGGTGGGAGATTTGACGGGCATCTCGGCTGGGGGTGCCGACGAGCTTACCCCGACTCCAACCCCCGGCAACGGTAGCGGTAGTGGCAACAACGTCATCACCCCCGGAACATCGAACGGCACCATCACAAACACTACCACCACTACTATCACTACTACTACCACGACTACTGCTGCTACAACCAATACCACTAGCATTATTACCAGTACTATTACCAGTACACCTACAAGCATCATCAACAACCCTACCATTACTGATACAACTACTTCCGACGTAGATAACGTTGCTACAACAACCAATACCATCACCAACAATATCACCACCACCAGTATCGCTGTAGTCGCTGCTGTAGCTGCTGCCACCGCCTCCTCCAACTCCTCCTCCTCTTCCTCTTCTTCCTCCTCCTGTTCTACCAACAACAATAACACTACTATCACAACTACCACCACCACCGCCACCAGTACCATCACTGACACCACCCCGCGAATTGCAACCGGGGCTGAACCGCCCCGGCACATGGAGACACCCCCGACGATGGTTCCAGACCAGGCACCCGCCCCCGGACATCATTATCATAATCATTATCCTCATCATCATCACCATCATCATCATCATCATCATCATCAACAACAACAGCAGCAACAACAACAGCATCAACAGCAACAGCAACAACAACAGCAACAGCATCATCATCATCATCATCATCATCATCGTGGATCATCCAACAATACACCGACTCGTAATGTTTCTAATCACTATCAACCTGGCAGCACCGACAATTCCGAGGATTTTGTTCCAATTTCGAAGAAAAGGAAATTGTCTTGTCAGTAAGTAATCATCGTTTTTTCTTTCTCTTTTCTTGTTCTTTTTTTTTTTTCTTTTTTTTTTGTTGATTTTGTTTTTGTTTATCTCAATATAATTCGTGATTTTGTTTTTTTTTTTTTTTTAAATCGACAAACGAAAGTAAGATTCGGGACATCGTTGTTACTTCCTAATTTATTTTTTGCTCAGCTTTATATTTATCTATGTATATATATAAAATAGAAATTATAATATTCATGGATATAAGTTTATATATTAAAAGGAAATTTTCTATGTTCTATGAGTTTAAAATTCTATGAATTTAACGTTATCTGACCTTCGTAAAAAATTCATTAATCGGCTAGTCAAATTATTTTATACTAATTTTTGAGAAATTTACAATGTGTGAAATTGATACGTTGTAATTGTTTCTTCAATTCGTTTAACTTAATATTCGAATTATATCTTATCTTACGCGAGAAATCTTAACGATTGAGAATTTGTATATTTGTCATAACAAATACGTCAACCGAGACAACGTGTAGGCTTCAGTTATATAGTTATGTATATTGAAATATATTATATATACATACATACATACATACATACATACATATATTATATATATATATATATATATATATATATATATTAATAGAAAGGGTATAGAAGCCGAAGAGAAACCTATGAAACGTTAGACACCTATCAAGTCTGGAATCTGGAACCTACAAACACCTTTCGGTCTTTTCCCCTCCCCTTTCACTTCACCCCTCTTCTCCTTCATCCTTCGTCGATTTCGAGAAACGTTCTCACTCAGGATGTTTCAGTTTAAATCGTATGTACGTACGATGCGAAATAATTACTAATCAAGTTGAAATATTATAATTAATAATTGATTAGGAGATTTACATGTGTCTTTCTCTCTCTCTCTCTCTCTCTCTCTCTCTCTCTCTCTCTCTCTCTCTCTCTCTCTCTCTCTCTCTCTCTCTCTCTCTTTCACTTTCACTTTCGTTGAAATTTAAAAGTTAATATAATGATTTAATTATTAGAACGATCTCAGTTCTTAATGTATATTTATTTATCTGAGTTCTGTAGTTTATTTCGAATTTGATTAGAGAAATAATAAAAATTAAATCTTGATACACATGTTAATGTATTTATTTTATTTTCATTTAGTATATGTATTATTTGATATACGCATATGTAACAATAAATTTTATTGTTTTATATCCTCGATAAAGTAATGTCGAATGAAAAATTTGTTAAAACACAAAAAATATTAATTCTTCTTCTTCTTCTTCTTCTTCTAAATTTGATAATAAAAATAAAATGTTCATAGCTATAAATACGTATACGTATATCATTATTATTTATATAGTTATAAATATATATAGACATATGTATGTATATTCTCAGTAAAGTAACATCGAATTATAAAGTATGTGTTTCTTCGTACGAAGAAGGAAACCCTTTCGTAACACCAAACCAAATTCATTGGTAGAAAATGGTAGGAGGAAGCAATACATCTGCGAAACTTGACGAAATTCAACGTCAAAGGGTTTGCAAACTCTTTGAAGAACGCCGAACACGAAGAGAAATTCTTGTTCCGTGTCTACGATTTTCTTACTCGTTCTATCGTCAAAGATCTCGAAACAAAAAAAAAGCTAGAAAGAGAGATAGAGATAGAGAAAAACAGACAGACAGAGAGAGAGAGAGAGAGAGAGAGAGAGAGAGAGAGAGAGAGAGAGATTGAGAGAATGAGAGAGAGAAAAAATCTAATGAAGAATTATTTTCTTATTTTTATTTACAGCGATGGAAGCGACTTATTGGATGATATCGGTGATGATGCTAAATCTGTACGCACAAATGACGATAGTAAAAAGTAAGTAAATTTTTGTTTCTTCAACTGTTTAATATTCAATTACATTTTATCTTTTTTCTTTCTTTTTTTTTTTTTTTTTTTTTTTTTAATAATTATATAATTTTATTACTTTTTATTACTCACATCGTATGATCGAATTTTTTCATAGAAGATAATTTTATGTGAAAAGACAAATATCGTTGGTTTCTTTTCTTTTTTTTTTTTATTTATCTATCGTGTAATGATCTATATAGATCGTTGTACGAATTACGCGATAGAAGTTGTAACTCGGTAAAGCTTAGTTAGGTAAAAGGGATTATACTGACTCGGTTAATGATTACGTTGTATTATGTCAGATATTGTCAAGGTGACTACCACCTTGACCCAAGTATAAGTATACTTTACTTAGGCTTCATCAACAACGTCACTAATCCAATATGTGTCTCTTTATGATCTCGAAGTAGAGTAAAAGAACTTTTCGTTACATTCACGTACATACAAATGATTATTATTTCATTATCGTTTCTTTTTCTCTCTTTCTCTTTCTCTCTATTTATCTGTTACATGAATTTTTAATATTCACATTAAAAATAATCAAACGATTTCAAAATAATAGATGATGAATCTTCGAGAGATTTATCGATCATTAACGATTACGTTGTTGGAAGCGTCATTAACGTGTAAAATAAAAAATGTTCATTTTACTCAAGAAAAAGAAAGAGAGAGAAAGAGAGAAGAATAAAGAGAGAGAAAAAGAGAGAGAATAGAAATTCCAGTATGACTATCTCGTTGTATCCTTAATGTCACATATTGTTAGATTATTATTAGATACGTGACGATCGTACTATCTTTTGATCAGTTTCATTACTCTTGCAGGAAACGAAATCAATTTTTACAAAATTGTATACAAAAGAAAATTAATTTAAAAATAAATGAAAAATAAATAAAATTAAATATATCGAAGTAAAAAGACTTTTTCATTAAAAAAAAAAAAAAAAGAAAAAAAGAAAAATAACAACCTCGACTTCTAACGTAGTTCACAAATAAGAACGGAAAAAAGTACAAATAAAATGAATCCGTCTAATTTTCCAAACGAGAGAAAGTTTGTTTTCTCTGAAAGACATTTTTCTTGTAACCTTGAAATTCTTTTTTCTTTTAATATTCTGTTTCATTTTCTTTTTTCATCACTTTCAGATTCATTGCAAAAGATTCTTATTTTCTTCTCGACTATCTTACCTCTGAATACCTCGTTCTACATAATTGCCAGTGCAAACTCGTGAGCTCTGTTATTAAATGAAATAATAATAATAGTAATAATAAAAAAAAAAGAAAAGAAAAGAAATTCAGAAAAATAAAAAAGAAAGAAGAAAATAAGGGAAGAAAAAAAAAACAAGAGTTCCACAACATGGCACATTATGGAAATGACGAGATCGTTCTGGAATAAGAAATCTAATTTCTAACTAGTTTGCCGTTCGTACAGCGGATATTGGGATAATCGCGTGATCTTATTTTTTGTTGTTGTTGTTTATTACACTAATTACATGAACGACAACATTCATATATGGCCGAGGTTGGATAAAACGTTGAACCAGTTTCTAAGCGAGATTTCCGCTGGCCAATTCATTGCTGCGGGACATGAATGCGAATTCTTGGCTAGCAAATCAGCGGTTCACGGTCTTTCAAAAGCTTCGTTCATGGCTTGTTGAATCGGCTGACATAACTCTGAACACCAACGTTCTTCGTGGATTGGCCTAGTCAATGCGAACGAGAGTTGCATTCGAATTCTCACGAATGGGTCAAAGTATTCAAAAATAATTTAGGCAGTATCATTTTCTTAAAAGAATTATAGTTGCTCGAGCAAAAAAAAAAAAGAAAATCATTATGGACAGATAATCGACGATAGAATTTTGTTTTCGTTCTATTTAATATAACTTGGATCGAGTAATAATTATATAGAGAAAAAAAATTGTCCGATAGATTGAAAGATAGATCGTCAAAATGTTTGTTCATTTGATATAATAAATAATTAATTTAACGAAACTTTTCGAGTTACCCAGATGGATTATAATTTATTTTATTATTATATTTCAAGTGTTTTAACCCGGATTCAAATTCAAGTCTGAGATGCGTGTATTATTAGAATTGTATCATTTATTAATCACTTAACACGCACAGTTTCATCATTTATCAATTGTCGGATTAACGTCGAAGATTAGAAATGCAGTTTGATTAAAAAAAAAAAAAAAAAAAGAAAAAAAGGATCGATCGATGACATAAAATGAATTTGTTATTTTATTAAACGGCGAATAATTAATAATGAAATATTAGCAATGATAGGAATATTAATATGATCATTTAATTGTATCGGAATGATCATGATCATATTAAAGGTATCGTATCGTGTGGATTAAAATTCGATTAACGCAGTGTCACGTGTACTTTTTCAGGCAGAATCACAGCGAAATAGAAAAACGAAGGAGAGATAAGATGAATACGTACATCACGGAACTCTCAGCAATGGTGCCGATGTGTCACGCGATGTCCAGGAAACTAGACAAGTTGACTGTTCTACGAATGGCTGTTCAACATTTAAAAACTATACTGGGAGCTGTTACCTCATATACGGAGGGTCATTACAAGCCGGCCTTTCTCAGCGATCAAGAACTCAAAACCCTCATACTTCAAGTAAGATATACATACATACATACATACATACATACATACATACATACATACATACATACACATACATACATATATATGTATGTATGTATGTATGTAAGTATATAGAGGATGTTCCAGATTTAAAAGATCAAACTTCAACCAGTGATGAGTAAAATAACATGAATAGAAAATTGTTATTAAAATGTTATTATAAAAGAAAAGATAATTATAAAAAAAACTATGAAATCTAATAGCAATAACGAGTTCATTGTTGGATACGTTGATCGCAGTACGATTATTAATAAGCCAACTTTGTTAAGAATTAATTAAATGGATGAAATGATGCATTTACTGGATTGAAATAAAATAAAAATGAAATTTGAAGAGAGAGAGAGAGAGAGAGAGAGAGAGAGATGGACATCCTTTATATATTCTTTAGTTTGATAAATATATAAATGTATTTTCAAAAATAATCAACGATATATATATCGCATTAAACATTTATAAGATAAATATAAAACTGCTTGATTTTAAATGTACGGTGAAAGTATTTTATGGGTCTCCTAATAAAAACGCAAAAGATCAAATTCTCACGAACTCTTAAATGCTTAAGGATCTGTATAAGGAATATAATGATCATTGATTTCCTTCGTAGTGGATAACAAATATGTCGGGTATCTCTTAACGAAGTGAATAAAAGAAAGAAAGAAAGAGATAGAGAGAGAAAGAGAGAGAGAGAGAGAGATAGAGAAAGAAAAGAACTTTTAGATGTTCATCTTATTATTATAAAATACGAGTAGAATTAATGTTCTATGAAGATCGTATTTCGCGGGATTCTCATAGAACGATACGTGGTCATTCATCTATTATTCTATATATATACACATACGTATGATTTAGTTAAAGAGAAAGAGAGAGAGAGAGAGAGAGAGAGGGATAGAGAGAGAGTTAGAGAAGTTGTGTATATAGTTACAAACACGGAATAAGACTTCCTGGTAACTTCCAAGCGGTTACGTAATTTTAAATACCTATATTACGAGTACATGAGAGTATTACGTTGTCTCTGTCTCTCTAGTAGGTGCTCTCTAGTTGTTATTCTCTAACACCTTTTAACTTACATCGTTTATAATTTTTTATCTTCATCTTAAGAATAAAAAAAAAAGAACAATAAGAAACATGATCTTAATATGTAACTACTTCTCTTAATCGGTATCATCTATGATCCTTTATCTCAATCTTTTAAAAACAAAGAAAGAAAATATATTAATAATAATAATAATAATAATAATAATAATAATAATAATAATAATAATAATAATAATATAAAAGATAGCAATATGTAACACTTTCTAATCCATATCGTCTATAAATTTTTTTATCTCGATCATAGAAAAAACATCCTAACATGCAATACCTTTTAACTCATATCTCACCTATCATTTTTAATTTTAATTTTGAAAAAAAGATAATAGTATAAAAAAAATTAACATTCTAATGTGTTTTCATACGTTATACATTTTTCAATGATTCATAAAGGAAGCAACATGATCAGAATTTTCTTATATTAAGGTTAGTTATGTAATAGCTAATCTAAACAAACTTGTGGTTAATTATACATGGAATCTTAGAGATATGGAAAGAAAAAAGTATCATTAATAAAAATTTCTAAACGTCATCCAAAGATTTTAAAACGAAACAATATTGTTACGTTGAGCTTAATTAATCTAGTATCTAATTAAAACAAACGCATCATCTATAGAACTTTACAAGCATGAAGGAAAAAAAAAAAAAAGATGGATAATTAAATAATTTTTGTATCTTCTCATAAAGATTTTAATAACAATTATATTGACCGAACGATTTCATTATGTTGAGTCCATTACGTTGAGTTTAATTATCTGATACCCAATCAAAACAAAAGTATTATCTTATAACAATTTTAAAAACACGAAGAAAAAGAAGAGATATCGATAATAAAATAATTTCCAAACTTTTTCGTAAAACTTTTTAATAGTCATTTTATTAATCGAACAATTTCATTGCGTTGATCTTAATTATCCCAATACCTGATCGAAAAAACATATTATCTATAGAATTTCTAAAACACGAAGAAAAGGAAAAGATATCGATAATAAAATAATGTCCAAACTTCCTCATAAAATTTAATAGTCATTTTATCGATCGAATGATTTCATT
Organism: Vespula pensylvanica; assembly: GCF_014466175.1. Classification (NCBI taxonomy): domain Eukaryota; kingdom Metazoa; phylum Arthropoda; class Insecta; order Hymenoptera; family Vespidae; genus Vespula; species Vespula pensylvanica. Next base: position 2,074,806 of record NC_057692.1, on the reverse strand, counting down.
GCGTTGAGCTTAATTACATGATACTTAATCGAAACAAACGTATCATCTATAGAATTTTAGAGACACAAAGAAGAAGAAGGAGAAAAGATCGATTTTAAAACAATTTTCAAACTTTGTCGTAAAACTTTTTAACAGTCATTATATTGATCGAACGATTTCATTACGTCGAGCTTAATTATCTAATACCTAATCGAAACAAATTATTATTATCTATAGAATTTTTAAAACGCTAAGAAAAAAAGGATCAATAATAAGAGTTTCTAAACTTTCTCGTAGAACTTTTTACAACCATTGGCTTTCGTTCGTAGCTTTTGCAATATCTCTCTCTCTCTCTCTCTCTCTCTCTCTCCCTCTCCCTCCCTCCCCCTCCCTTTCTGTCTGTTTCTCTATCTCTGTCTCCCTCGACAGAGTCGAGATCGATCCGAGGTAAAATCCGTGGGTAACCTTTCTCCCGCGTGCTACAGATTTTTCATCGATCCGAAGTCTCGTGCTAGCGAAAGGGAAGGGAAGAGAAGGGAAAGGAAGGGTTGGTTGGTATACCCGAGTACATAGATTTATGGTATCTACCGGGTAACACACTTCTTTCTCTTTCTCTCTGTTTCTCTCTCTTTCTCTCTCTCTCTCTCTCTCTCTGCGTCTTAATAGTACCCATGCAATATACTTACATACTTAAGTCACTCACCTACGCCTTTTGATTCCGAACCAATTAACGAGATTCTCGAACAAACCAAAAGAGAATACTATAGTATATTATATGGTATAGTATAGTATAGTATAGTATAGTATAGTACAGTACACTATAGTGTAATATATTAGGGTAGACTTTCACACGTATGAAATAAATACAATTTAACGATCTTTCGTAATGATTGATAAGTCCACTACCATGCTAATATTTTACCTATGATTACGTTATGTTGCATGTCTTCGAATTATTATGGGATTACGTATATGTCTAATTGGTTAATGTTGGAATATAATCTAATAACGTTTATACAGACATTTACACATACGTACACACATACACAACATCCCTTTTCCGTTGTATTGAATTCAATGTTCCATTCTATAAGCTTATCTCTATCATATATACATATATATATATATATATATATATATATATTTTATCAAATGAATTATTATTTAATAAACTCGATAGATATAAAGGCCTTGTCAATTATCGTATTGACTATTTATAAAATTTAGGAAAAAAAATATAAGAAAAAAGAGAGAGAGAAAAAGAAAAAGAAAAAGAAAGCTTACGCAATGAATTAGATCTAAGATTGGTGACATCTTTTAATCATGACAATAAGCATGAACGATAATCGAATATCTCATTCGTGTAAGGGACACAATTTCTATTTCCCCATAGTTTCGATTCACTCCAGATTCCGTTACGCAGCTGAAGCAAAGCCGAGAGTTTGCAACGGTGGTTGTTATAGCCCAGTTCCATGCATTTCTCATTGTCCTGTGCATGCATGTATATATGTATACATGTATATATATGTAACTATGTTAATACATACATACATATATACATACATACATCAGTAAGTTTTATCTACTATTGTGACTTTTGTTAGCATTCATTCTCTCTCTCTCTCTCTCTCTCTCTCTCTCTCTCTCTCTCTCTCTCTCTCTCTCTCTCTCTCTCTCTCTCTCTTTCCTCTATGTGACTATACTACTATAAAGTAAATATATATATATATATATCCTTTGGTGTAAAAACGACCACGCCCAAAATACCAGACTTCAACGTTATCGTCGTGACTACATGAGTTTATAATTGCGGCATAAAGTTTCATTGTGTATTGCCTCGTATTTCTTTAGTACCACGTCGATATGATATTATATATCCGGTTTTCGGCTAAACGTTATATCGACGTTATCGTATTTCTTTCGATCATATTTGACAGCTATTTTATTATCTATATCAAAAAATATATATATATATATATTATTGTAACATAAATGAGAGAAAATGTATATGTATGTATGTGTGTGTATATAGCTAAGGTATTTCTAATTAAATTTTAAATTAAAAAATACTTATAATCATTATTAAAATAATAAATAACATCATAAAAAATATATAATAAATATTAAAATTCAAGGATGAAAAACGTGCTATATTACTTTTAATTACTTTTCAAAAATAATCAATAAAAATATTATATATACTATATTATTAAATATATTAATGATTATAAAGATCTTTCGATTTCTCTCGAAAGATTCAATCGTAATACTATTGTTATTATCTCGATAATCCTCTTTTACAAAGGATAATACTCATTGATCATTCGACAATGGCAATGACGGTAATAGTATGAACGATTTCAATGAATCAGCGACATTTATCTATTTGAAAACTATTACGTCGTAGGATGAATTTAAATGGCCGAGAATACATATATACATATACATTGTGTATGTATTTACATAAGTAAATATGTTTTCCACAATGTTCTTAGACGATGTCTTGCATTTTTATTTATTTTTTTCTTTTTCTTTTTCTTTTTATTTCTTTCTTTTCTGTTCTCTCTCTTTTTTTTTTTTTCTTCATTTTTTCCGTTCCTCCTGTGTTCTTGTCGTTTCATTGTCTTTTTTCATCCATTAATTATGAGAGACAATTATTATTATTTATTATTATTTATTATTGTTATCATTAGATACTACATCTACTACAAGAACTAGTTCTCATGAATGATATAGCATCAATTAATTGTTTAAATGAATCAATGCATGGAATATTTTTGATGATTCTATTTAGTGACATTGATTTAATGGGACATGCCAATATGAAATTAAATGAGATTGAATATCGTTAATTTACTCGACAGGTATACGTGGCTTAAGTAATCTTATATTGCGTAATCATCCTCGAAGCATGCATATATATATATATATACACACACACACATACACACATATCCATATTGTGTACATATTAACTGTATATCATCAAGCAACTATACATTCGTTAACGTTAATGAGCTTTTACGTACTTAAAACCGATTATCATTATAAATATATACACATTTGGTTGATACATATAGACTTTTATCTGCATGCTTTCTTTTTAAATTTTCGTGATTATGTCTAGTTGATTTTTCGTATAATAAGTTTATACATTTTACTTTATATATATATATATATATATATGTATATATAAAGTATTTTTAAAATTAAAATTTACATCACATTTAATCCTCTAAAAATTTTTTTATACATAATTCGTAATATATCGAATTGTAAAATGTAAATATAGATAGATTTTTTGTTTTTTTTAAATGTAATATGTCTCATCGATCCTTTTAAAATAGTTTTCTTAAAACAAGGACGAGGATAGTAACTTAGCAGTAAGAAACATTGTTAAAACTGTTGGCTCGGTTGCACGTTATGTAATATCAATTAAATGCTTGTTTTCGTGTGACGTAACGGTCAATTCCTCCTGTTTCAGGCCGCGGAAGGCTTCGTCTTCGTCGTGGGTTGCGATCGTGGAAGAATTCTCTACGTATCCGAGTCGGTATCACAAACTCTCAATTACTCTCAGGTACCAAATCATTATGTGAGACATAAACTCAAGTTTGAAGTTACAGAGGACTAAACTTATGATTTAAATGGCATTCGAATATATATATATATATTCTATTATATATATATATTCTATTATAATGAGCTTGTTAAACAATACCAATGTTAGATAATGATTTTTATTGAATTATTATATATATATATATATATATATATATATATATATATATATATATAATTACTTTGTCATTGATATTACGATATTTGTTTGCAATTGAATGTAAAAAAAAAGGAGATCGATGATATTATTATATACGTATATATGTGTATATATATATATATGTCTGTCAAGTTTATATACACGTGTGTATGTTATACAATATATACGTATATATAAGATTGATCCAACATTACGTAACCATTTTCTTTTTATTTTTTATTATTTTGATATCATCGATATATCGATTTTATCTTAGTAATTTAATCTAAACAAAATTAACCATATGACATATTAAATATATAAGTGGTCCTAATTATTATAAATTAATTTTTGTACAATTATCTTATCGTCGATATATCGATTTTCTCTTGCTATATTTAATATGTGTATATATATATATATATATATATATATATATATAATGAATACAACTTTTTCTGATTTCTATAAGCCACTCTGTATATGCCAAGATTATCTAAAAATCAAAAACCCTTAAACACTTAAAATGAAGAGAGAACGTATGATAAATTTGATAAAACGATGAAAAAAATTGTTTAGGGTGATCTTTTGGGTCAGAGTTGGTTCGACATACTTCATCCGAAGGACGTAGCAAAAGTAAAGGAGCAATTATCCTCGTCGGATCTAAGTCCGCGAGAACGACTGATCGATGCTAAAAGTAAGTACAATATATACCACACACACACACACACATACACAAGATTTAACAATTAAGAATGAATAATAATAAAATAATAATGAAAACTTGTCTGATTGATTAGAAAATAAAAATTATTTTGATGTAGAGAGGATCATATTGATTAAGATTCGCCGAAAGAATTTTCTGTCGTTAATCGTCCATGTTTGACATTCGACCCACGAATCCATTAATTATAGCACCTTTCGACATTCACCTGACTAGCTTACGCGCGTCGATCAGGATAACGCAGATTACTAACTACGATTTTCTTCCACATTCACCCGATGAAATGTCAGTCGTCCTGCAACATTTGCTTCCAAGTCCGTTTGCCGATAAACATCTTTGCGAATCGGTGTTAGGAGAGATAAACCGTCGATTACGAAAGGATTCGTGCATTCAATAAGGAAGATAGACTAAACGAGAATGATCATGATCATGATGACTACGATGATGACGATGATGGTGATGATGATGATGATGATGATGATGATGATGATGATACAAAGTGTCCATAAAGATCATCGGTTATCTCTAATTACTCATGTCCCTACAAATATTAACATGTTTAAGTATAATCATTTAAGAAAGAAAATGGTATATTCTATAGGAATCTAATCGAAATTAATTACATCCTATTGTACATCTATTGTATATCAATTTGAAAATAATCTATTATGTGCAAACAGATCGTAACGTGATATGATAATAATAATGATAACGATACAAAGTATTCATCAAGATCATCGATTAATTAAACATTTTCTTACATTACACTTTAACATGTTCGAATATAATCACTTATCGAACTAATTTCATATATTCTATGTAAACCTAATTGTAACTAATGGTAGGTCCTATATAAATAAATACATACTATATGAAGTAATATATTTCAAAGTACAACAGTTTAACAAGTAAAATTATTAATTTAATGGATCGTCGAGTGACGATAAAGGAATATTAATGAGTATCTTATCTTTACTTTTTTTTTTTTTATTTTTTTTTTCTTCCTTTTGTTTTAGCTATGCTACCAGTGAAAACTGACGTTCCTCAAGGGGTATCCCGACTTTGTCCTGGTGCAAGAAGATCTTTCTTTTGTCGAATGAAACGTAAGGTCGAAGGAGTCAGATGTGGCGAATTACAAGTCAAAGAGGAAGCTGATACAACTACTGGCTGTCACAGACGAAAAAAACAACAAAATGTTGGTTAGTTAATCGATATTTTTATCAATTAAAAAGAAATGATAATAAATAGGATGCATCGTATTAAAGGAAACAATGTAAAAAATTTATTTTGACTGAACTATACGGAATACAAGAATGAAATTTGTTTTATAGTAATCAGTGACCCTTCCAATTTTTATAGATTAATACATCCATCGAAATTCAAATTTTTGACCAAACCTTTATCAAGAATTCTTCATCCGTTTTAATTATTATACATTTAATTAAACAAATTCATTGACATTGAAACAGAAGCTTCAAATACGCAAGTCCAGAAGGGATGATGTAAGATCCGAAGATCTGATTTACGTCATTGCTCAATGTATCCAATTATAGAAAAGTTTAATTCAAAAAATCTTTGGCTTGTATTGTCGATAATTGTTTTACGATAAATCACATTATGATTTATCATATAATTCTGTCAAAATAAATTTGTGAAGTTGTTTATAATATTTTGATACGCGTACAAAGTATATTTATATAAAAATGTAATATTTGTAATAAAAAATGGAGATCACACATAGACACACGTACAAAACGATTGGTTAGCTTTAGAAATATATGTATTACGAAAGGAATTCGTGTTTCTTTCTCTCGTCCAACGAGAGATAGAGCGATGGAGATAGAGATATAGAAAGAGAGAGAGAGAGAGAGAGAGAGAGAGAGTGAGAGAGAGAAAGACGGATTCAAGCAACATAGAGTTCTTTGTCGAAGGTGAAAAATCTTGATGATCGGTGAAAGGACGTCGAATGCTGGCTCGTTCTCCCGTGTAACATCTCTTGAAATATCGTTATTGCTATCTCGAATCCCGGGAATAACGTTCTTTTTTTTTTCAAACCCCATAATAACATGGTAAGAAATGTTGTAGGTTCATATAACTCTCTTCTATCTATTTATGTATCTATCTCTGTGTTATTGGTATTGTATGCATGTATTTATGTATGTATATATATATATGTACGTACATATGTATATATCTTGAGCAATTCATTCTTTAAACATAAAGAATTTTATATTTTTATAAGTTATGACATCTTTTTTCTTCTTTTTTTTTTTTACGTTTAAACATATCAATATTTTTAAATATAATTATACATATACATATATATATATATCTTCTTATTATATTACACACTCGTGTTATAGTTTTTTTTTAATTTTTAAGAATCCCTCTCTCTCTCATATACACACACACATACACACACACACATACATAATTTTTTAAGGACACAGAATAAAAACACATATATACGTTATTTAAAATTTCTTTTTATTATATAATTATAATCGAATAATCATTTAATCATTATGCTATTCTTTTTTCTGATACAAATAGATTGGAAATACTGCGTGATTCAATGTACCGGATATCTGAAGTCTTGGGCACCAGCGAAGATCGGTTTGGAAGAACAAGAGGGAGAAGCCGATGGCGAAGCTTGCAATTTGTCGTGTTTGGTCGCAGTCGGTCGAATTCAAACTGCACTTCCAATGTCGTCAACCTCGCCGAGAAGACCACGTCTTCGAACTATAGAGTTCATCTCGAGACACGCAATGGACGGGAAATTCTTGTTCGTGGATCAAAGGTCATTTAGAATTAGCTACTCTTTTGCAATAGAACGGCTATGACGATGACGATGAAGAAGAAGAAGAAGAAGAAGAAGAGATAGCTTTGGCGTCCATTGAAAGACCGCAAATGTTAATGAAGTCTCTCTTTTTCTTTCTCTCTTTTTTCTCTCTCTCACTCTCTTTTTCTCACTCTCTCTCTCTATCTCTATCTCTCTCTTTCTCTTTTTCTCTCTTCTGTGGTAAAGAAAATAATAATATAAAATTTTGTTCTTATGCCTTTAGAGCCACACTGGTACTTGGTTTTCTTCCTCAGGAACTTTTGGGTACTAGTATGTATGAATATTATCATCACGATGATATACCACACCTCGCAGAATCACACAAAGCTGCATTGCAATCTTCTGAACGTGTTACAACCCAAGTAAGTATTTTTTTTTTTTTTATTATTTCTTTTTTTTTATGATAATCTATCTTTTATTGAAGATAAAATCGTTTGTTTTTTTCTTTCTTTCTTTTTATTTTTTAGGTATATAGGTTTAGAAATAAGGGTTCGAATTTTGTCAGGCTACAGTCTGAATGGAAATCCTTCAAGAATCCATGGACCAAAGATATCGAATATTTGATAGCCAAGAACTCGACCGTCTAGTGAGTTTAATCTTGTAACATTATCTTTTTTCTTTATTGCTTTTTTCTATCTTTCTGATAAATTCAACATCTCTTAAACCTTTCTCACAATCTCGTAAACATGTTATTTTATTTATTATATCATTTTTTTTTTTTTTTTTTTCAGTTGTGACATTCGACAAGCTGGAAATAGTACGAATAAATCCGAAAATTCTAGTGTACAAGAGAATTATGAATATTTCGCTCAAAGTATGTATTACGTGCCGACAAGATATAATGCGTAGTCTCTTGACAACGAAGAAGAAAAGAAAAAAGGAAAAATAAATCAATCAATCAATCTTATTGAATTTTAGGTAATGGCGGTTTGGAAAGACTTATCTCGAGTCACGTAGAGGTCAGTAAAATTGGACGTCAAATAGCGGAGAATGTTTTGGATCTTCAAAGACGCGGTGAAGATTCATCATCAGGAAGTAGTCCAGGTCCGGTTGTGGAATCCGCATTGTTGAATACCGAGGTAAATATATTTTGGATAAAATTTGAAATGGATATACGTGTGTTAGGAGTAAACTGTCTATACCAATATTGATATTAGGGATCATCTTTCCGACCCAAGTCGCAGATTACGACCACGGCTTCGCCAGAAAGAATTCACGAGGTCTCGCAAGTAGGAATAAGTGCTGATAACAGCAGTAGCAACCCAACGTCCACGTACAACCATGTAGCCAACAACGTTCAACTCAACAGCATCGCGAACGACCAAGGTCATAGCTATTACTGTCTCTAAGGAGTCGTTTATTGGTGTGTAGTGCGAATGCCGGATTTATCAGAAGAGAAGAATAGAAATATGTAGATCAGAAAGGGAGATAGAGAGAAAGAGAGAGTAGTTTATAAAAATACACAGAGTGTATACAATCGGCTTGTAGATATAATGATTTATGTACATGATCATGGAAATATATGTATAAAGTAGAATCGCATATATATGCATGTTCATGAACAATGTTCATTTTTCGTATATCTTTTCCAAAGACATTGCTATCTGATTTCTTTTTTTTTTTTTTTTTTTTCTTCTTCTAAGTAATCTTTAACAGACATCGAAATCTTCTTGTTTGGTTCACTTTTTTTTTGTTCTTTTTAGTCTGACTTACCTTTATAAATGGAGATGATTATAGTAAAATGCACGGTTCCGATCAAATTATTCTCCTTGGGTATAAATAGTGAAATATCACGCGCAACGTTACATATACCTCCTTTTAGGACCGTTACCAGACGAGGATATGATGGAAATGATCGGTGGGACTGTTATTAATGAGTCCCCAAATCCTGTGCCCTCCGATGGAAATGATGAGGCAGCAATGGCTGTGATCATGAGTCTTCTGGAAGCTGATGCTGGCTTGGGTGGCCCTGTTGATTTCACCGGATTACCTTGGCCATTACCATAGTGTGGATTGCATTAGTGGTTTCACACATTAAGTACATTAAAATTTGAACATACTTATATATAAGAATCATTAGTGAAAAAGTGTATATACTATAATTCCTTTCCGATACTTTGACAAAAACATTTTTTAAACACACACACACACACACACACACACACACATAAATTTTTTAACGAATCTTTCAAGTATTCCGATTAAATGGTACACTGGTGTTAAGAAAAACTTGAAAGCACTTATTCTCAAAATACAAAATGTGTAGAGTTATATTGGTGCTAAAGTGGTGCTGCGTGGAACGTAAATCAGTGGATTCTATGTGACATCGCTCAAGGTGTGTCACTATCGACAATTCATTTTCCACGTGTTATGAATATTTCTTAGCATTTATTGTTATACAACAACAACAAAAGAAATACAATAACACGATAGAGTATTTTGACATTTTATGTGCTTAAAACAAGTAAAATCTACATGGAAAGAAATGTATCATTTTGTGTGTATGACAATATTTTATGTTTGCCAAATTTAGTTTTTGAAATAATTTATACAACACTGATATGACATTCTCAAAAACATACTATGAGGGATAGTGTTGATGATGATTAAAAAAAAAAAAAAAAAAAACAAACAAACAAAAAACAAAAAAAAAGAAAAAACAAACAAACAAACAAAAAAATTTGTCAGTGTTTTTCAATTTTGCTAAGAATAATAACGTTATATTTGTAAATAATATAAAAGGATCTGTACTCTATTGTATCGTGATGCTAAGTGTACCTAATTAATATTTAAGGATTTCAGCATTGACTTGAAGATGTCTTTTACTATTATGGAGACAACTATGGTGTTTAGAGTATCACGGATGTTAATGTTGTGCAACGTATGGATTCTTAATGATGAACTACAAACTAATGTTAATTTTTCAATATGTGTTATGTAAGTATTTGTAATTGATGTGATTACATGATCGAAAATCATCTAATTTTAAATATTCGACAATTTTGAACATATCCATTTTGTGTTAGACACATAATTTCATTTTACAAATAATACTCTCGTACATTACGAATAATTTATATTTCATTAATTTCAATGAAATATGAAATATTAAAATGTATCTTACTCTTCGATGGATTATATTTTTGCATGTGATTAATTTATTATTTTTATTATTATCTTCTTTTTTTCTTTATGTAAATAATCATGATCAAGATACTCCTTGAAAATTTAATAAAAAGTAAACAGAAAATTTTCGAGTCTGATCTGAACGATAAGAATTATATACTGTAATACGATTATTGTATTATTGAATACTCTCATTGTACTAATTTAATTTATTCTCTCTTCCATGATAATTAAATTTATAATATACGTCGAAGAGTGAGGATGAAGGCTGTGAAAACTGATTCTTTTGCTCTGTAAAAATGCTTTATGTGCAAGTAAATATTTGTAAGTTTAAGAGTTATTAGATTAAAAAAAAAAAAAAGGACAAAGTAAAAAAAAAAAAAAGAAAAAAATTAGAAGAAACTATTTAAGATAAAAAATTCAGTATACGACAGTTTGCTTATCTACAATTAAAATTATCCTATCCCTTTGACGTTAATATCTCATAAAGATAATTTATCTTAAATCTTTAATATAAACTCAAATCGAGAGAGAGAGAGAGAAAGAGAGAGAGAGAAAGAGAGAGAGAGAGAGAGAGAAAGAGAGAGAGAGAGAGAGAGAGAGAAATAGAGAGTACTTTCTGAAATTATTTTTTAACTATAGATCGAATAAACGATTCAAAAAATTGATAATAAGTTTTAATAGAATTATGATCTTTTTTGTTACTACCTCTTTATTATATTTGTTTACCTTGTATTAAATGAAGGAGCATTATTATTTCTAATCAAAATGATAGAAAAAAAGGAAGGAAAAATAATATATTACTTTAAAAATATTCTTTGATATTATTATATCAAAATTTATATAAAGTTTTTCATTAAATTAATTATATATATATATATATATATATATATATATATAATGAATCTATAATGAATCTATAATGAAATACATACGATTTAATATAATACTACAATACGATTTTACACCATATGTAGAGCATTGATGATGCAAATTTCATCTCTGATAGAAATATAATATTAGTTATTAAAGAGACCTATCAATTAACGTTTTAAGATAATAGTAATTTATCTGTATAATTGTTTCATAAAACTATATACACGTATATAGATTGTATATATGTAAATTTATATATGATATCGATACGAATGTACAAGATATGGATTTTTTTATTAAAAAGGTGCAATTATATTGCTATGTAGATACTGTAATATTATCTATAAATTCATGTTTATATACATATTTTTTCAATGGACAATGATCTTCCAGTTTTAGTTTTTACCTCATCGGATACAAACTCGATATTTATTTCTTTGGATTTCTTTGAAACATTTTTTGGGAGATGCATAATTATTATTTTCTTCTATTATAGAATTGTTTAATGCGTAGTTCTTAAAAGTTTTTACATTTTTTTTTCATTAATTTCACTATTAAAACATCTTTGGGAAAATATTTTATTACCTTCCAAGTTTGTTCCATTGAAAGAGAATATTCGACGTTTCAATCATTAAATTCATTCTTTATCGTACATCTTCTGTTTTGATTTTTGTTTTTTGAGGTTCGGACTCTAAATTTTCCTTTACTTTAGATTTTTTATGTGATTTTTTAATGTTAATCTCATGATGTGTGTCATATTCATCATTGGTATTATGATCATTGCTATATTTATTCTTTGAAGATTTTTTACTTGGTGACGTATAATCTGATGAATAGTCATCTAATTTCTCTTTTTTAATTGTTACATTTTCATAGTCTTGTTCTACTTCTAAAGTTTTTGCACGTTTTCTTTTATGTTTCTTTGTTGATCCACTTAGAGAGTTCTCATTATCAGTTTCATTATTAACCATAGATTTTTCTGTTTTAATCTTGACTTTTTGTTCTTTATCGTATAGTTGCGTATATTCTGTCTCGCTACAATCTTCTACTTTAATTTCAACATAACCAAATTTAGATTCAAAATCTGTTAGAGATCTTTTTATTCGTTTCTTGGGAGATTTGCTTCTATGACTTGTAGATTCTTCTTTAATGTTATTTGATTTTGATGATTTCTCTAACTTAATTGGTGTTTTGAATTCATTTTCGGAATGTTTTCCACTTTCTAATCGCACATCTTCTTGTACTTCATTATCTATACTGCCATTAGCATCGGTAGAAAACTTCAATTTTTTAGAATGTTTCTTAGATTTCTTCAGGTGTTTTTTCGATTCAGTTTCGGTATCAGTAGTAGACGTATCTCTTTCTACTTTAATTGTAACGTTATTGTAATCATACTCTGGTTCCAATATCTCTTTAAATTTCCTTTTTAAACTCTTTTCATGTTTCTTCTTCCTCTTTACGGATGTTTCATCACCATTTAAATAACTTAGATCGTTGTTAGAAATATTTAAATGTTCATCATGTTCCGCTTCATTATTCGATTCTTCAGATTTTGTCAAACTTTTGTTATTATGTTTTTTATTTTCTTCGTCTTCTCTATCTTGATTATCCAAAGCCTTTTTCTTCGTTAAGTGTTCTTCTGAAGACACTTTTTTCTTTGTTTTTTTCAACTTTTTCTTTTTTTTAGTAGACTGATGTGCTTCCACATTTGAATTATCAGATTCATCGCTCCCATTTATTTCATAAAATGTACCATTAGAAGAAACGCGTGCAGGTACTTTACAACCTTGTAGATAGTCGCTGTGTAAACAAAAAAAATTAAACCAAAAATATATAACACATACTTTTCTAATTTATAATTCAATATAATTTCTTTTTACTTTATAAGAAAAAAAAAAAATCTATAATTTACTTACACTTCGTTTAATATCCCTCGAATAAATGGTAATCTACTAGTAAAATCTAAATTTGTAACTTCAAATCTAACTTCTTGTCCGATATTTACCATATCACCTGGCCAATTTTCTACATTCTCTGGTTTGGGAATAGAAACATTAAAAGCTTTGTGCATAAGTACACCAATATAATTAGCACCTTTTTTATGAACGACACCTAAACAGAAATGTTATATATCGATAGAAAAAGATCATAAAATAATCTTAATAATCAAATACATGTTTGATTGTATATATTACCTTTCAATAAATGACCAATTTGTGGTCTGAATACATAAAAATCTGCTTCAATATCAATATGAATAAAACATGAATCGTAAAATATATCTCCAAGTGGAGTAAGTAATTTTGGGTTTTTATAAGCTAAAAGGAAGCCTTGTAATCTGTAAAAAATTATACAATGACATACTTATTAGCGTTTATTGATTATATTATTGATGTACGTACTCTGAATCATATGCATTCAATCCAGAACTTAATATTTCATTCAATGCTGCACTAAGATCATTCATATGAAACGGATGCAATCCAAGATGCTTTTTCATACGTTCGAAATGAACATGCGAATCTTCATCTTCTAAAAGACCTGCTAACTCTAACAGAGACCAGGTTATTCCTGTGTATGGCCTAAACTTCATTTTATTTATAATATATACTCGAATGCATGCAGAAATCAGTCAATAAGCTTGAGAAATAGGTTATGCGTTGTTAATCTAAGTCGATAAGGTTAAGTCTAAATAATCGAACTTTCACGAACTTACACGAACTTACACGATGCACGAACGACAACTTTCACGAAGTTGCAAACTATAAAGTGTAAACCATCATGAAATGAAAGAAAAAATATTTTCTTATATTTGTAATGAGAATATAAAATATTATTATTGAAACGGAAGTTTTTATTATTATATTTATGATAAATTTCTTGTTTCAATTATGTCCCTTTGGATAGCGATAAAATTACAATGTTAAACCAATAGTAAATTTTCGTCAGAGAAGCCAACTGTTGTAACAAAATATTTCTAATTGCGTAGTAAGTCGTAAAATTACTTAATTTTAAATTTGTTAAAATTGTGATGCATAAAAAAAAAATATATATATATATAAACAGATATATTTTAAAAGATATACAAATTATAAATTTTTTTATATTTCTATGTATGAACAAACTCATCGACAATACTAAATTGTGTCTACGCAGAAATGTATCAACGATTTTCCCGCCTTTTAATATTAAATTATTGACTTTGAAATTATTTTTGAAAATATCGTCGTCGTTGTTTGATATATGCAAAAGTTAATTTATATATTGATAGCACATTGTTTTCTTTGATATTGATATTATTTATAAAATATATACTTGTATATAGTGTATTACGTAATACTTTATATTCATTGATGGCAACATCCTTTGTTTTGCTTGGTTAAATTCTATGTGAGAATTGAAATAATTGAGTGTGACAGTTTATGTTTGACATCGTATAAATCTTTTCAATAATAATAAAAATAATTTCTAATAAATTAGTTATCGTTACATACAGAAGTTTTATGTAATAAAAGTGCATAGAATATGTATATTGTTGTTTAAATGGTATCTTAATACCATCAATCTTATTGAATTTAATTATGGACATCAATATGGAAGAATGTACTAATTCCACTCCTATAAAAAATAGCAAAGAGAGAAATAAAAAGAACACATTAAATGGTTATGTATCAGAAGATACAAATTCTAATTGTACGTCTGATTCGATTGAACTATTTTCAGGTAACACTTGTAAAATTCAAAGTTCTTTAAAAACATATATATATATATATATTTTTTTTCTCTGTTTTTTTTTCTTTTTCAAATTTTAGATGACGGAAATGAAAATGATGTAATATATTACACACCTAATGCATCCAAATCTACAGAGACTTCATTTTTAAATATATCTGAAACGTCTTTATTACATTCCAATAAACAAATCCTGTAAGGATGATATTTATTTATTTTTTTTTTTTATTTAACATATATACGCGGCATGTGATGTAAATAAATAAGTATACATATATATATATATATTTTTTTTTTCGTAGAACACCAATAGAGAAGACTGCAGTTATTCCCAGTACACCGTTAAGTTTGATACCATTTATAACAAAAATTAATGAACAGTGGACATCTGATTTAGAGACACCTCAAGCGGATAAAAGTGATTGGAAACAGACGCATGTAGATAACTGTCCAACATCGGAGAGTGTAATAAATTTGATTTAATTTTATACGTGTCTATATTTAATGTCTGACATAGTTTTATTGGTAATATTTCAGGTTGAAAAATCTGTTTGCTCCAAACAATGTACTCCGAATATCTCAAATTTTAAAAATGTATTCAAAGAATCTACTTCTACATCTCCTGTGATAAATTATACGAGAATGAGACGACGAACGAAAAGAAGAATTTTTAAGACTCTTTCTGTTGCTGTAGACCCTACAATCGATCCAGTTAACAATGAGAATGTGATTGAATTAGATAATCAAGATAACTCTAATAAAAATGATATCGTAGCTATGGATTTATGGGATAATACAGAAAAAGAAAGTATTTCTCCAGAGGCTATCAACATGCAGGATTTTTTTTTTAATGCTTCGTTTGCTAACATAGATCAAATTTGTGCCAACTTTGCTGAGAAGAATGATATATGCAATATCGAAAATAGTAATGAAATGAGATGTGTAGAAGAAATATCTATCAAGGATAATACTACGGTACAAAAGAAAAATATTAATCCAGATAAAAATGAATGCAGTGAAAAGAAAACATTACATAGCGATATTAAAGTAACATCGAGCGTATCAATGGCTAATACAGGATTTTCTACTGCGAGTGGAAAACATATTCATGTATCAGACTCTGCTATATCGAATGCAAAATCTTTGCTTGAAACAGACGATATTGTATCTTCCACGAGCTTTCAATTAGACAATAAAAGTAATGTACATAGTGATCTTAAAGTAAAAAAACAATCATCTTCGTCCTTTGTAACAGCAGGAGGTCGATCTTTGAATATTTCTGATAAAGCTTTATCTAAAGCAAAAAAAATGCTCATTGAGCAGTTAGAAGACGTACAAATTGATAAGAACCTTACGAATCAACTTAATGATCCTATTGAAACGGTAGAAGTTCCAAAAAATATTAACACAAATTTAAAGGAGTCTCCCGCGGAGAAAACTGTATTTTCAAACATTGGATTTACAACAGCAGCAGGTCGTAAAGTTGCTGTTTCAAAGGAAGCACTGAACAAAGCTGAAATTTTGCTTTCTGATGATATAAATAATACTGGTCAATATAATAATTTGCTTGATAAATCAATAAATAAACGAAAGAGTTTAGATCTATGCGATGGTACCTTAGATAAATTATCATCTGGTACAAAGAAAGTAAAACTCTCTGACAAAGATATTACTGTTGAAAAAAAAGATCAAAATTTATATGAAAATATAGAATGTATTCAAACAAATAATATTTTTTCAAATGAAATAATGGCTAGTACAGCTGCCCTTCTAGCGGATGAAAAGGAAAATGATCAAATCATGGAATGGAATTCTCAAGTAGAAAATTGTGAAAATGAAACACCGCCTAGTCCTATTATTGAAAGACAAGTACGAAGAAGGCATAAAAAAAGAAATTCACGACATAGCGAAAAACAGGAAGTTATACTTTCGGTTAAAAGCGATATAAACGTTAATATAAACGAAGGAAGTATTAAACCCGACGACACTTGTACAAAGGAACTTGTATCAATGCAAGAAAAAGATTTAAAACTTGACATTGATCAATCGAATGACAACGTTATAGATACTTTGCAGAAACGTCTTGAAGCTATTTCGAAACAAGTTAGTAATATAATACAAAGTATGTAAAAATATTTGAATTTTTGTAATATTTATTAATTAATGATTATGTATTGTTCTAGGAAAAAATAATTAAAGAAAAGAAGCTTGATAGGCCTAAAGCTATTAAAGGGAAATTGTTGTCATATAAAGAAGAAAATCGTAATGCACGTTTATCTTGGAAAAAACTTGTGGGTGATGACGTACCAAGGCTATGCACTCACGAAGAGGTATTAATAAAATATCTGTACATAACAATAACATGTTTGTATGTGTGTATACGTGTACAATTAGTCGCTTAACAATTTTTTTTTATTTAGCTTATCAATCGAGGTATATTGCCAGAAATATTAACAATCACATCTACCACAGCTCCGTCATTTAAATTCCGATGCATTGATTTCTATGGGTAAAATAAAAGCACTCCTCTTGATATATTTATTTTCTTATTTCATATTTTCCATATAATGATAATTATTTATATTCTGTATAGAGAAAAAATTATTCACAGAAATTCAGGTAGTTTGAAGATGGAAGATGGTGGCTATCTTATACCAGATAAAGATGATTATTTAGGAATCTCAGAAATTAAACGATCCTTTCTTGCAAGTCCAGGAGTTGATCCAAGTCTTCTTCCCAGAGATTGGATTGAAAATCATTATAAATGGATTATTTGGAAACTTGCATCTATGGATAGAATTAAATTTAATTCTATTAGTTTACCAAGGTAAACATTTAATTATTAATTAATTATAACATACTGTTATAGATTATTAATCCCCTTTTATTTATGTAACAATAATATAGATCGTTGACACCGGCTAACGTTATGGAACAACTTAAATATCGTTATGATCGTGAAATTGATAGATTGCAAAGGCCGTGTTTAAGACGGATTTTAGAAAAAGATGATAGCGCATCCAAAAGAATGGTTCTATGCGTATCGTATCTTAACGAGGTAAATATGCAATATTAATCGAAAATAAATATCATTATTTCTTTGGAAACATCAATATATTTTTATTTTTCTATATAGTCTAAAGACGAGGAAAATATAAAAACAACTCCAAAAGTATCAAATATAAATCATTGGAAAATGATTCTAACAGATGGGTGGTATAGTATCCCTGCTTCTATTGATATTACCATGATGAATTACATAATGTCTGGAAAAATACGCGAAGGTACTAAATTAATGACATTTGGAGCAGAGTTGTTGAACCTTGATCAGGGATGTCCTCCTTTAGAGGTATGTATAATAAAAAAAGAAACGAAAAGAAATTTTCCTTTTCTACTATTTACATTATTTTAACATTATTATATTATCAATTAGATTCCTCACGATGTATCTTTAAAAATTCATACCAATTCAACCAGAAGAATTAAATGGGACACTAAATTGGGATATGCGCGTTGTCCTGGACCTATGCTTATTAAATTAAAAAATGTTTGTCCGAATGGTGGTTTAATTGGCAAACTTAAAGTTGTGATTACTAGAACATATCCAATGTTATATCACGAAAAAAATGCTTCCGGAGAATCTAGTATGATACAATTTCATACCTATGTAGAAATTAATATTAATATTTAAATATTATATATATATATATATATGTCTATATAAATTATTTTATTTCAGTTTTTCGAAACAGTCGAAGCGAAGAGAAAGCTAATCTCGCTTACGAAGAGCAGTGTAGATCAAAAGTAGAAGCATTTTATGCAGAAGCTGAACAAAAGTTTGACTCTGCAAGAAGTAATACTTTCGAATCCGATGGTATCGATTTAAAAGGACGTAAAACAAATGTATTAGATCGTGATCGTGTAGTAGAGGAGTTCAAACAAGAATTACAATCAAAGTTACGTGAAAGTATGCCACCACGTCGACAAGTTTCATCGGTTCTTAAAGTTCGCGTGAACGAAGAAGACACTAGTGCAGTATTAACGATTTGGAGTCCCAGTGAAGATATCATCGATATTTTTAAAGAAGGAACTTGTATATCGATTCATAATATATTTGCTTCTGGCAAACGGTATGCGTTTATAAAAAAAAAAAATATCTTTTCATCGATCATTTTTACATATGACATTTTACAGAGCCGGCGACCTTCAGCTTACGGCATCTCGAAACACAATGTTCAATAAAGAAGGAATATGTAAAAATTTTCTTCAATCTCGTACATATACTCCGTTGCAGAGTATAACCGATTCTTCGTTTAATCCACTTTATGGAGAATTCGATACAGTAGGAATCGTTTCGTCAATCGTTGATTCCCCTTACGTAAGTGTTTATCCTTATTACATTTAAATTTAATTAAAAGAAGATATCTAATTGATACAATTTTTATATGTATAGGGTATGAAAAATTTTGATGCCGTCAATATAGCATGTCCACGCGAGAATCCAAAAGATGACGCATCAAGATCTTCTTATTTATCTATTTTGTTTTGGCAAGGTATATCTACGTTTGGGTATACAGAAATCCTTACTATTGGTTCTCTTATCTCCTGTAGCAATTTAGAATGGAGACGTGCTACCTCTTGGAATATACCAATTGCATATTGTACAGATAGAAGTGTATTTACGCGTAATCCTCGGCATAAACATCTTTGTCAAGCTTTTGAAAATATAAAGAATTTAATCAAGGTAGATAATTTTTATTTTGTATTTTTCTTTTTCTTTTCTTTTCTTTCTTTTCTTTTTTTTTATCTGTTAGATAATCACCATACTGTTTGTTTTTTAGATACCCTATGCGAGCTATGCCCACAAATGTGCAGAAGATATCTCATTGGAGATACAAAAAAAAAGATCTTCACGAACATCCTTGTATATTACTCCTGATAAAAATACTCTTGATAAAAATACCCCTGATAAAAAAACATTGAACACAAACACACCCAAATTAATAGGTTCCAATCCTCGTTCAGAGACACGTTCTTCTTCATCGATTAGATCGGTAGCTATACACAGGCGTTTAGAAAAACTTCATTATTACAGTAATCCACCAGAACTTTCTCCGATCTTTCTTAAAAATAGTTCGAGCAGAGTGTCTCTTGATTTTCGTTCACCCATTCGTAACAACAATTTAAAACCAACGGGACTTAATCTTGATCCTAAGTGATATTGAGTTTGAACTGTTTTTTTTTTGTTTTTTTGTCGTTTTCTTTGTTTTTGTTTTTATTATTTTCTTTTTTTTTTTTTTTAAATATATCGTTACCGTGCCATTTGTTTAATGGTTATATATTTAATGATGTAATTATGTGTGAATTAATATCTAAATAATATCAATATAGAAGAGAGAAATAATTTATATTTTTTTATATATGTTATGTGATTCAATATCAATATATGTAAAATATAAATCGTTGATAATCGATAAGAAAAGTTATTTTTAGATGAAATAGTTTGAGGGATTACTCAGAAGAAAATATATATATATATATACGATTCGAAAGTTCAGTCCATTCCAAAAAGTAACTTCTTTTTATCTATAAAGAACAAAACCTTTGAAATACGTGAAAAACAAGTTAGGGATCTAAAGTAAGTAACATTTATTGTCGTAAAAATAAAATTAAGTTTTTGTAACAAAATTATGATAACGTTTTACTTTTAAAATGATAAGTGTAACATTTCATGGAAAAATCACGTACATAAAATCACAAGCATATTTACGATTTAACAAAATAAAGATAAATAACTTCTATCTATACTCTCTATTATATTGCGATTGTCCTTTGTAGAGAAAGAGAGAAAGAGAGAGAGAGAGAGAGAGAGAGAGAGA
>NC_057692.1:2026000-2053670 GCF_014466175.1 Vespula pensylvanica | reverse complement strand
AGAGAGAGAGAGAGAGAGAGAGAGAAGGTAAATACGTAATGTTGTACCTTATATTTCGAAGGAAGGACTTTGTTATTGGTTAGGACAAATGGTGGTGATACGTGAACAGAGCAATGATGCGCGCGCAGCCTCAATGGTGCGGTGGTGGGGGGGAAGTGCCGTAGAGAGGCTTGGCGCGTAGCATCGCTGCCATATCTACTCAGTCTTCGACGCGACATCGTGAGAGGAGGAAGTTTCAACCTCTTCTCTCTCGTGGAGGGGTGGTTTCTCATTCTCTTTCTTATATCCTCTTTCAAAATCGATCGTTATTATTCGAGAAGTGAAAAAAATTCGTGTAGAAAAAAAAAAAAACTAATCAAGATATCGAAACGTATATGCGTAGAAATCGTGAAGAGTGAAAATCAAATTTAGTGCTGATAATAATTAATAATCGATTCGCGCGTCGATAAGAGGAAACGTTTCGATCGTCAAATTCACATTTCTTTATATATACACACATATATATATATATATATAAAACTCGCGTTATAAAATAGATACGTTAAAGTTTCATTTCGATATACAAAAACATGGCTGTGGAAAGTGCATCGTCGTCTTCATCGGCAGTGCAATTCGCTTTGGGCAACGAAGTATCGCCACATTGTCACTTTTTTAAAAGCTCTTTCGCGCGTTCACTCGTTAGAAACGTTCGTGATTCGAAATCTCTGGATTATGAATTACACGACAACGATACCATCGTCGAAGAAACATCCGAATGCAACACCGACAATAGGAATAATAATTTTTTTTCCTTGCTCGACTTTCGTTACGATAAAACCATAACGACTACTAGTACAATAACCACGATGAATTCGTCTCGTCGTAATAACAACGAGAGAGATACCAAAGTCGCCATTTGTAATACATCAGTTCCTGTAGAAGTAAGTTATCGTTATTTCTTTCTTTTCTTTTCTTTTCTCTCTCTCTCTCTCTCTTTTTTTTTTTACTATTCTTTCTTTTGAAATATTGTTTTAGATATGTACGTTAGTTTCTCGTTATTTCTTTCTCATCTTTTTTGTTTCTTATTAAGGTTAGGTTAGGTTAACTCGCCGTGAACGAGGAATCGCATTGATTCGTTGAAAAAAGAATATTTTTATAAAATACTCGCATAACATATCACATTTCCCTACGAAATTGTTAATATTCGAAAATTTAAGATACAAAATATCCTGCGATGTTCGTGTAACATAAATTATGTCTTAAAATTAAATCTTATTATTCGTGTCTTATTAACGTATTCTTCCACGCATTCGAATATATCCGTTATTGCGAATAAAATGAAAGTGTGTTTATAAAATATGTACAAATGAATTTTTCTTTTTTCTTTTTTATAGTTGGACCAGTCGAACGTGGATATGAACGAGTTAGAAAGACTTCGAAAAGTGAGTATTAATTTCTTTTCTTTCTTCTCCTTTAGAAAAGCAACGAATCGATTAATATTAATTATTATTCGAACGAAGAAGTATCTTTAAGAAATGTTACTGGTTAACCTCTCTTTCTCGATATTTCATCGAAAATATAAAAAGGCGAACAGTTATATCGAAATATTGAAAATACGTAAATCTTTGAGAATTTAATAGACGTATCGTCGTTATTATTTTCGTTACAGAATAATTCGAATATAATACGGATTAGATTCGTCATTAACGAATTTAGTTTTATTTTTCTCTTGTATTTTTATGTGAACGAAGAACGATGGTTAATATTCCTTATATTACTTTCTCGACAAATACCGAGAAATTGTTGTTCTATGTGA
Source organism: Vespula pensylvanica (assembly GCF_014466175.1). Classification (NCBI taxonomy): domain Eukaryota; kingdom Metazoa; phylum Arthropoda; class Insecta; order Hymenoptera; family Vespidae; genus Vespula; species Vespula pensylvanica. The sequence goes on along the minus strand of NC_057692.1, from coordinate 2,051,875 downwards.
AATGTATTGTTACGTATGTATATATGCATGCATATATATGTATGTATGGACGTATTATATATATATATATATATCTTGGAATGAATTTATTTTTATGATTTTAACTTCGCCATTACATACATATATATCTGCTTTTGTATGTATACGTTTCTGAGAAAATTTCAATAACCTTCAAGATTTGCCATCAATGTGTCGTAGTACATATTATGTTTTTTCTAATGATTACGATTAACGCAATTAACGTGGTATACAAAACACAATATAAAATAATTCTTCGTAGTATTGAAAATATTATAAGGACGATCGAAAGGTCATGTTTGTTGTGTCGATCGAAAAGTTTTATGTTAGAGGTTACCTTTCTCTCTCTCTCTCTCTCTATCTATCTATCTATCTCTGTTCTTATTAATACAATTAATATAATTATACTATATCAAGATCGTGCTAAATATAATTATATTGAATAAATATAGTATACTGTGTTAGAATATACTAATATTGATCAGTTGTTATAAATTTATATAATATAAAATTATTTATAATTTTCAAGGTTTTTCTTCTTTACTTTTCTCTTTGAAATATTTTCAAAATACTTTCTCGAATCTTTTTTCAATAATTTTAATATTTTACCTTCCTTATAAATTAACGATTATTATCTAGTAACAATTTAAGAAATTGATAAAATGATTCGTGACATCGAAACTATTCTTGTAAATGTAATAATATCGATATTCGAAATTAATCAATTATCTCGAGCTCGTTTAAAGAGGGCAAATAGCTCTTAAGGATAGAAAGCGTCATAGTTTGTGCTAGGGAGATCACAAGAACAAGAAGAAAGGAAGAAGAGGAAGAGGAAAAAGTTTGAAGAAGGAAGGAAGGAAGAAAAGAAAAAGAAAAGAAAGAAAGAAAGAAAGAAAGAAAGAGTGCAGGTGTTCGCCATGATCTTTTGTACTTGTGACGTTACAAAGAACTTCTTTTACTTTCCACACGATTATTTATTCTTCAGCTAACTGACCACGTTTCCGCTTCTCTTTATCTTCGTCTTCTTCGTTTTCGTCTTCTTCTTTTTTTTTATTTTTCATTTCTTCAAAAGATTACACGAGTAGCTCTCGAAAACTGCCTAAGAATTTCGCTTTGACATAGTTTCCCCTCTTTAAATATTCTCCTCAACTGTTATTTACTCTTCCCTCCCCCCTCTCATCCTGCTCTCATATCTCTCTCTCTATCTTTTTCATTTACCTTTCGTTTCTTTTTTTACCCTCTTCATTTTTTTCTTTCTTAAAAATTTATTCTCACGTGTTCCTCATAAAAAAAAAAAAACGCGCTGGTCATATTTCGCTTTGCCGATTATTGGAATTAATTTTATTATTAGAATGTTATTGGAATAATACAATTAATAATGAATTATTAGAATGAAAAATCAATAATGATTTTTTTTTTTTTTTTTTTTGTTAAATGTCAATCGTCGCGAAGTTGATTTTGAATTTATAAAGTTATAAATTTGGGATCATTTAGGAGACAGTGGGAGAATTTTATGTATTGAAATATTTGTATATGCGTATAATTTATTTATTTATATATATATATTTTTTTTCATTAGCGGGAAAAAATGATTTAGAGAACAGATGATTTACTTGTTATTTCGTTAAAACATAAATGAAAATTTTCGTGACGAGTTAAATCGTTGTTTCAAATTAACAGATTAAATTTTATATTTCTGAGAAAGCTGCAGGTGTGTATCTGCTTTTGTTCAAAGTTTCTTAAGGGTATGAGACAAAGTTGGGGATTCGTTTAGATCCGAAATAGAAAAGAATTAGACAAAAGAGTCTCGTAGAAAAATCCCCCCCAAAAAAAAGGATAAAAGTAAATATAAAAATTTTTGAAGAAAGTTTCATAAATTCATTGTATTTTTATTTTTGAAATGGGTATTAGAAAGGGATTTGTTAAATCCGAAAGAACAGGTAGAAAGGTGACATTGTTCGAACTTGTCCCGAAGAAGAAAAAGAAAAAGAAGGGTAGTAATAAAGTAATAAATCTTAGTTTCCTTTCTTCATTTATTTCTTTTGTTAATAACAACAGTTTATATTCTCAAACAACAGGTATAGAATATTAAGAAAGATTTATTTAATTCTAAGGATATGCTTATTCAACTTAGGAAGAGATTTATTTCAAAACATTTCCTTTGGAAGGAAAAAATTTTTTTCCAAATGTCTCCTGACGTCCCTTATTTTTCATTTTAATTAAGGTCATTCCTTTACCGTGGATATAAAAATAAGTAAATAAATAAGTTTCTCCGAGTTTCAAGTTGTAATAAAATAATTTAAAATAACAATTGCTTCATATATCTATATAAAGTATAATGTATATAGGAGAATATTCACGTGAATAGGTCAGATATTTTCTGTCGGTCGTTGCCTGTTAAAATTTTCTAAAACGCTCAAAATAGTTGGACCTAGTCAGCATGCGAATATGCGGTGGTCAAGTAAATGGTCAGCTCAAGTATAATTATTCCAAAATATCCGATAGATAGTACTCCTATCTCTCTAACTTAACTTTTATATATATATATATATATATATATATATATATAAATCAAGTGATAATAAGCTGGTAGTAACTGATAGTAAAATATCTATTTATCGTATTTCATTTCAGTATTCGAAATTGCTATTGCTTATTATATATACGATTTATTATCCTATTTTATCAATTTATCAATTAAATACAATTTATTATCCTATTTTTTAATTTATCAAATTAAATTTTATTAATATAAACGACAATATCTCATATATGATTAATTTAGATCATAATTTTATAAATTTATTTGAAAAAAAAAATATATATATAAGCTAAACTTATATATATTTACAAACATTAATTTTTTATAGGAATTTATATTAACATTTTTATTAAAAAAAAAAAAAAAAAAGAGAGAGAGAGAAAGATCGAATAAACTTAGATAAATTATAAAAAGATTAATTTTCATAAAAAAAATTTCTATCAACATTTGTACTAACAAATTATTAAACAAAATAGATATACGACGAATGGTAATAGAATGCATTTAATATTAATGAACAAATTTATTTATTCGTTCAATTGAAAGAATAAATAAGAAACAAAAAAGGACAGAAAACATTCGAAACATCGAATTCGATAGATTGGTTTTGTTCAGTAACGGAAGTTTGGTCAGGCCTCTCCCATAATTATTATCGGTGGTTACAGAGGGCTCCATGTTGTGTATTGTCCGTTCAATACGAAGATAGAAAGAAACGAAACAAAACAAAAAAGAAAAAGACAAGAGAGAAAGAAAGACAAAAAGAGAGAGCAGGACGTGTTAGGTGACGTCACTACACACCACACAACATTTTCAATCACACATTCGAAACTGGCAGGATGTTGGATGTTTATACGGGTACCGTAGGAAATTATTAGCCACCCTTTTCGACCACCATTACTATTACTACTACTGACATGGTGAACTTCCCCTTTCTTTCGTGTGAACTCGTTCATTGACTGCCCTTCCTTTCTCTCATTCTCGTGTCAGACTTGATCGAATCAAATTCTCGCTTGTGATTTATTATGTGGGATCATCTCTCACATTAACTGGAGTTGTTATATACGATGTTCCGGTTTTCTTCCCTTCTGTTTTGTTTTTTGTTTCTTTTTTTGTTTGTTTTTTTTTTTTTTTTTTCTTTCACCGGTTAAACTCCACGAACGCGTGGGTGGGAACGAAAATAATGCATGCATGCGAGTTTCTTAGAAGGTTTTGTTAGAAGTGCACTGACAGAATTATAGACTACTAAATAGAGTGTTAATACGAATTTCTAAACGTAGTATTTCATGTATTCACGTTTTTATTGTTTACGGTAAAGAATTTGGGTTGTTAGTTTTGTTAGAATTTAATGGTACTTTTATCTATGTAAGAAGTTTTATAGGAATTTGTGTGTTGTGTGTGTGTGTGTACACTAATATATATATATATATATATATATATTAATGTTTTTAATTTTTTTTTAATTTAAAATAACTTAATTTAAATAATATGTATATATATATATATATATATATATGAAGATAATAATTTGTATCATTAATTGAGTTAATGTTGAAATATATATATAGTACTTTCGTTATTATTATCTTTTTCTTTTTTGATAATTTAGACTTCTAAAGTGTATTGAGTAATTGTTATATACATGTATAGTATATGTACTTCGAAAGTCTCGAAATCAGAGAATATCCTTTCTCTCGGTTTGAAAAGGCGACCATTTAGAAATATACGGTAGACAGTTTATACTTAAACACAATGATTACTGTTACGCGAGTTGTGGAAATGGTGAGAGAGGGAAGTAAAGGTACTGGAACGCTCTCATGGGTTTGAAACACTTACCGCTTCTCACGGACCTCCTCCTCCTCCTCCTCCTCCTTTTTCTCCTCTTCATATTCCAAGTACTTACTACATACGTGGAAGTTTCGAACTATGCGAAATGAGTACACTTTTATAACGTTTTTTCTCCCCCTTTCCTTTTCCCTTTTCTTATTTTTTTCCCCTTATTTTTCTAATTTTTTTAAAAGAATATTTTAGAAGTTTCGTCATTTACTCGATTATTTTAATTACGTGTCCAATTACTTTTTATATTTAGTAGATAAATATATATGTATATTTATTTATTTTTTTATTAACAATGTTTTTATAGTTGTTATGATATAAAAAAAATTATAATTTTTCTTGTATTTTCTTTCTTTCTTTTTTTTTTTAATTATATTATTGAAAATAATTGGAAATATTTGGATCACTTTCTTCATCACGAAGAGTTAATATCCATTTTTTCTCTCTTTCTTTCTCTTTTTTTTTTTTTTTTCTTAACAAATTATTAGAAGTACCTTAAAAGTATAATTATGTTTAGGTTTGTCCCTAAGGGACATGTAAACGCGATTGCGGTATATCTCTCCCTTCGTGAACTCCCAAAGTGCACACCTGTGCGACATGCATCGTATGATTCCCTTCTTCCTGATTCTCCTTTCCAACGTTTTTGCACCTTTTATAATTTTTTTTTTCCTTTTTTCTTTCTTTCTTTTTTTTTATGTTTCCTATGCATTCTCCGAAACGAACCATATTATTATTGGCTAAGGATTTTTATAAGTAAAGGAAGTACTCTTCCTGATTTTACCTTCCCATAACAATTTTTAGACACACATATCTGCTTGACTATTAAAACGAATTCTCTTCTTTTCCCTTTTTTTTTTTTTTATTTGTTATTAAATTTCTTTAAGTCGTCCTTAATAATAATAAAAATAATGAGTACATGATGTAAAAGTAAAAAATAATCTATACATAATGTACATTTTTTTTCATCAACAATCACATTTCATTTATGTATATCATTTTTGGTCATATTAATTATACATTAATTTAATTTAATTTAATTTAATTTAATTTAATTTAATTTAATTTTCTTCTCTCTATCTCTCTTTTTATTTCTTTTAGGTAATTTTTTACTTGGAAAAATATTTTCCTACATAGTGTATATGTACATTCTTTCTTCTATCTTTATCTCTCTCTCTTTCTCTCTCTCTCTTTCTCTCCGTTTCTCTCTCTTTTCTCATTTTTCTCCCTCATCGTCTCGCCATGAGGCAGACGGAGGGTAAATCGTCATTTAAAAGCACATTCTTTCTCGACTGCGTTGACTCTATTTATTCGTGCGAATAATCCTGACTTTTCGAATCCGACGTCTGAACTCCTTTTCTCTCACAAAATTTTTTCTTTTAATATATCCACAAAAATTTTGCTAAATTTTGAGTAATATCAATGATTCTTTTTTCTTTTATTATTATCATTATTATTATTATTTTTTTTTTTTTTTAAATATTTACCATTAAAATTTCGATCTTCTCATTTAAATATTTTCATTTCGATGAATCATAGAAACATTCAAGAAAAAATGTTTAACGGAATGCATCACCTAAACTCTAAATTTTCAATAATTACCATTAAGAGCTAAGATCTTCTCATTAGATAATTCTCTTTAACGTTATCCTTCTTCTCTCTTTGTTGTTCTCCTAAGAGAACATTTTTATCGTTCCCCATAAATCACCTCGTTCTAGTTTTCACGCGTACAACGACGACGAGAAGGATGAGGACAACAACAACAAACATGACGACGACGTTAACGTTAACGTTAACGTTAACGTATAACATTATTCTATATATTCACGCATCTAATTAGTACAAGGGAAAAGTCGACTAATTAGCCGGATAAATTATGCCACGAGTAAGTCAGCGATATTGAAACGAGAAAGTGATGCTGGCACCCCATAAAAAGGGATAAAATAAATTACGAACGATCATCCCTTCCACTTTTGCGAATCTTTGCTGCCTCGTTTACACGCGCACACACGTTACGTACGTATGTAAGTACTTACACATACGAAAGATGTCGTAAGGAAGGGCAAAAATAAATTAAAAAAGAGACAGAGAGAGAGAGAGAGGGAGAGAGCACTACCACCATCACATATTCATTTTCGCGCTTCGTTGAAAGCTTTAAGGTGGGCAAGCAACCCTTGCACGACGCCTTTGATCAATTTTTCCTTTTCCAACCCCCGTCCATTCCCTCATCCCAAACCCCTTCTCGCCAGTTAGAACGCTTCGGTTGGCTCGTCTCGATCATAAACCCCTTTTCTTTCTCGAGATTTTCTCGTTTATGTATTTGTACGAACACATATATCCTTCTTTTGCATTATAATGTATGTGTGTGTACATAATATATAGCATGTATGTGTATATGTATGTATGTATGTATGTATGTATGTATGTATGTATATGCAAAGTTTGTTACTAAATTTTTTGATGAAAGATCATCATAAATTTTTAATCGAATCCTCCCTTGATTTTTTTCATATTATACAATAATAGATTTATTCCGACAGTGATATTATAAAAATATTAGATAAAATTGTAATTATTTGTTTCTCTTCTCTTTCTATAACGAATTTATCTAGTGTTATTTCTATTGAGATAATATATCGATGGTATAGATTATTTAATGGTAATAGGTTTATATTTTATATTTATATTGTTTCAAAAGTAGAATTACGAATTTAAAATTATATATTAATATGCAAGTGTGATTGTTTTTATTTCTTTTTTTAGAAGGAATTTGCGAAGTTTATTTATTTTTTTTAATTCTTTTCTAAAAGGAATTTGTGAAGTTTTTTTTTTTTTTTTTAAATCTTGTTACATGCTCATCTTTTTGTTCTTTTGTAAAAGATCAGAAAATAGCATTATCGCGAGTATTATTTTTTTTTTTGTTTTATATACGCGAAGAAAGAGAAATTAATCTTTTCCATCCTCACGAGAGAAGCCCTCGACGTTTCTTTTCAGTACTTTCGCTCGGAGATTCTGTAAACATCGTATATCTTGTTGAAGGTTAAGATATCAAAAAATTCTCTGGGGAGAAAAGGGGAGGTTTTTCTCTCTCTGTTCTCCCCCCTACTCTCAGTATTTTAGCAGTCTGAAAAGCTTCTCTGCATACCTCGTTATATGCATTTTTTTCGAGCTTGTAAAATAGTCCTCCATGGGGGAAGAAAAAAGAACACAAGTTTGTTTCAATTATCTTCGTGCAAGTTCTTTATTGTACCATATACATCTATACTATAACGAATAATTATATAACGAATGTGCTTCTTATTCTTTATGCATTTATTTTTTTTTTTTTAACGATAATAATAACGTATATTATACAATTTCAACATTGATTTAAAATATTTCCTTTTTTCTTTTTGCATTAATCAATACTAGGAACAATTTGCATACGTTTGCATATATAATAAACATCGAAAGTATTTAATGAAAGGGAAAAAAAATTGTTGATTCATTTAGAAAAATTAATATTTAATTGAAATAACATTGGATATGCGTGAGTTAAGAGAAAAGGAAAAAGAAAGAAGGTAAAACCAATATGGATGTAGAATCTCTGTGCAATGTTTACATTTGTAGACAGATAAGAAAGAGAAAAGAGGAAAATGAAGAAGAAAATGAGAATAATTTTATTAAATAAATATTTAAATGAGAGATCACGTGTTTGTAATGATATTATTGAGTTATACTACTTGCAAATATGTACTTATCAACGACATTAATCTTGGGCAAGAAATTGAATGATGATCGAATCTATGGGGAATGCATATACATATGTACACACGTTACGCATGAAGGGATAGAAAGGAGTATATATATATATATATATATATATATATATATCTTTGTCAGATTATCAAAGCGTGCTTGTCGATGGACTTCGAAAAGTACAAGCGTGCACACAACCAGGTGGTAGTTTAATTCCTTTCTAGCGAGCGTAAACAGACTGCCCTGGGTCTTTCGGTCATCCGAGCGTGAACAGCTGTTCGCTGCAGGAGAGAAAGATGATGATGCCACGTGCGCTTTATAATTCGCTCGTTTCAATTCGTTTCGCCACGAAAGCAGTTCCATCTTTTTCTTTTTTCTTTCTTTTTTTCCTTTTCTTTTCCTTTTAACTTTTATCATACTTGTATGTACGTGTATATATTATAATATATACTTATAAATCATTCCAAGATGGATTTACATCGATAGAAAATTCGTATACAATTTTTAAAGTTTTAAATAGTTCGTTTACTTTTTTTTTTATCTATTCACGTTGTCATATGATATATATATATATATATATATATATATGTATGTATAATATTTGTATTCGTTTATATGAAGAAAAGAAAATTTTCGTTTAACTTCACATCTCGTAAATGTATGAAGAAATTTGTAAATGCAGTTAATTCAAATATTAGTTGATTGATTTCGGGAACAGATAAACGAGAAGAAAGATAAGAGAGACTGTCCGATCGTTTCGTAAAAACATTTTTGGGATAAATTTTATGCTTTAGTTTTAAATTAACAAAAAAAAGAAAAAAAATGTATCGATCGAAAGTATAAAAATGTCGATACGTCTCTAAATAATTCTTTTCGTGATACGAAGAAGAGAAAGTGCAGCATGCTAAGGAATTAGAATTTTTTTTCTTCATCTTCTTCTTCGTCTTTACTTTTTTTTTTCTTTCAGGAAAAGATACACCTACACACCTACATATTACATATCCTACATATACATACGTGTATCTACCTAAACACACACACACACACACATCAAAATCATATCGTTCGCGTGCTTAGATATATAGATAGATTAATCTGTGTGTCTATAGAGTGTCTATGTATCTATAGAGATCGAAGGCAAACAATTATATCTTTCAACGTAGGTTGGTAGCAGAGAATAGTATCAGTAAATGTATGTGTGTGCGTACGTACGTGTGTGTGTTTGCTGCGGCTTTCCGTGGGCAAGCTATTGTTTATTTATCTGCTGCATTCGTGCATATACGTTGCCTATACGAGCAAGCAGCTTGAATAAATGAGAGGAGAAGGGGCCATTCTCTTAAAAAAAAAAAAAGAAAGAAAAAAAGAAAGAAAATAAAAAAGATTAAATAGCTTGTACCTACAATCTACATACTCATGGATCGATTCAATCTCTACTTATATACATACATATGTATATGTAATACATAACGTCTCGTCTCGTTCGGTCCAGACAACTTCTCAACCCTATAGAAAAGTTCAATGAAAATTGAGTCTTATATTTTCAATCTTTCTCTCTCTCTCTCTCTCTCTCTCTCTCTCTCTCTCTCTCTCTCTCTCTCTCTCTCTCTCTCTTATATATATATATATATTTTTATTCATATATATATATTTTTTTATCAATATTTATATTAACCTTTCCTCTTTGGATTAAATCAATCCGTCGATGATTATACACAAGTAATATAAATATTTTAGTAAAGATCTTTCTTTTTTCTTTTAACGATTTAACGTTCGCGCAGTATTTATAAAAAAAAAAAAGGAAAAAGAAAGAAAAACCAAGAGTGATAGGGTGAAATATTTATTCGAGAGAATTTTCAAAAGAACTGTAGAAAGTAGTCTTCCCACGGAGTTGTTTTATAAGGATCGAGGAGTAGCCAGTTTAAAAGATAAGATCGAAAAATAAGTTGTAAATTCGTGAGGGGACTACGAAACACAGATGCATACATATATGCGTACATGCATGGGTCATGTATATATACACACATGTATACATACATGAATATTATGTACATATATTTTACTTGGAGACAAGGAATGTTTACGATGGGCTACGAGACAAGACTGAATGTGTGATACGATAAGGTTTCTTTGTATAAACGAGAAATCGGAGTAATGTTATCTCTTTATTTTAGTTTTGTTTGCGAAACACGTCATCGAGAGGTGTTGACAATCAATTCGTTGGATTTTTCTAATATTACATTTCTTTATTTTTCTATCGTATGCGTAAAAGTACAATAATAAAAAAATTAATTTATTATTTTTATATAAAGAATGAACGATTTATATTTTTTTATCAACAATTTGTAAATTATTTATTTATCTACTTCATCGTTCTATAATTTTTTATTTGTGTTATATATTTATCAAGTTTTTTACGAATTATTTATTTATTTTTATATATATATATATATGCATAGGATAGAATATATTTTTTATTTATGTTATACGAAGAAAATTTTTCTTACTTTATATATATATATATATATATATATATATTATATAAACATTTTAAAGATGTTATGCGTTAGAAAAATTAATCTATTGATATTGTAGACGAAAGAAGTATCTGCCAAGGATAAAGTTTACTATTAGATTTTCTTTTTCTCTTTCTCTCTTTCTCTCTCTCTCTCTCTCCCTCTCTCTTTTAATCCGTTAACAAAGAGCGAAAGTAGGGGACGATAAAACGTTTATTGTGTATATATATGCGTATGTACATTTACAAAATAGTAATAGAAAGAAACAACGTAATTTCAATTGATTTCTAAAAGAATACTGTCTCTCGATGCGAACGCGCATACACACATATACAGAGACGGCGAGCAATTAATTTACGAGGCTTGTTAATTAACGTGTATTTGCTCGATTGCAATTAGCTGATTCTATACAATACGTATAGAATGTATATACTACAATAGTGTATATGCATATAATGAATGTATATAATGAACGTATAGAAACTCTTATTGAGTGTTCGATTTTAGATATCGAGTTTATAGTTAAAGTTACATTTTAATGAGTATAATATAATTTAAATTTGCTTGCAACATATAACACACATATATATATGAGCGTATATAATATAAGCGTATCTATCTATGTGTATATATTATAATATATTTTCGATGTAGAAAATATTAGATAAATGAATTATACACATATAGAAAATATATTTTAATGCTTATAGTTCAATTATCATTATCAGTTAATATACATGCGTATTTATTTTATATATATATATACACACACACACAGAGTGGGCTAAATTTCTAGATTTGTAGATTTACGAACTGAAAAAAGAATTAATTTAAAAAGTTTGCAAAAGGAGTAGTTGATTTTTAAAATCGTGTAGGAAATTTTTGCCCTATTCTATATGCATACACATAAACACACACACACGTGTGTATACTTGTGCAAATTATGATAATTTTCATATTATTAGTTCGTTCGTACTTTCTAAAATGCATAGTAGTATTCATTTCTTTCTTTCCTTTTTTTTTTTCTTTTCTACTTCTTTTCTTCATATAAAATTTCTAGAAAACGTAATTTAGGAAACATAATTTTTTTTCTTCTTGGATTTTTTTTTTTTTAAGATTTAGCGTTGCATTAATAAACAAAGGAAGAAAAAAAACTTCGTCGCAATTTCTCACCTTTATTTATTTTTAGTGCCTTTTATTCTTTTTTCGTTCTTGCCTCTTCTCTTATTTCTTCTTCTTCTTTTTTTTTTTTGTTTTACAACAGGTACGGTTTAAAATTATCCTGTTTTCACTAACGAGCCGACGAGGTTCCAATTGGTTTCTTTTTTTTCTTTTCTTTTTTTTTTTTTTTTGTTTATTTACAGCACGTTCTTTCTCAAGTTGGACCGTCCTTCGCAGTGGGACGTCTCTTTTTAAAGAGACGTACCAAGGTCGATCAAGATGACTAATCCTTTCTGTATCTCATCTTCCTTTTATATTATATATACACATATTTTTTTTATTAATTTTATTTATCAACCAATACTTACATACGAACGTTTTATCTCCTCGTATTTTTTCTTCTTCTTTAATACGGATCAATTTCACAGATCCTTACTTTATAATTGATTAATTAATTGATTGATAAATTAATTAATTAATCAATTAATTAATATAAAAATAAACCAGTTATCCGCGTGAACCCTCTTTTATCTCCATCCAATTCTTTTTATAGACGATTAATCGTTTAACCTAATTTCTCGTATGGACGAGCATGATCGTTTTTCAAAGAGAACACCGAGATTATAAACTCTCTTGTCGGCGATCGAGAAATTGATCGACGGGACTTAGAAAAATTTTTAAGAAACCTGGACGATGAGAAATCTCCTCGTAAACAAAATGATGTCTATTTATTATCGTAAAAACGTGATTGTATATATAAACGAGTATGAATCATACTTCGGTCAACGAGTATTTATGAATGTGCCCTGTTAACTGATCGTATATTTGCAAAAAAAAATGTTGACGAGGGTAGAGAAAAGGAAACGTATTTATTAAGTACCGTTTAATGTTCGTTGTTATGTATACCATACATGAAAAGACTCTTATCTGTAACAACGTGAAACTATCTTGACGATTAGCCATTTTTTTTCTCTCTCTCTCTCTCTCTCTCTCTCTTTCTATCTTTCCCTTTCTCTTTCTCTGTTGCACCAACATAAATTGGCATGCACAACATACTACTCTACCCCATCGGTATTCCTTCTATCTATCTTTTTCTATCTTTCTCTCTTAAACACGTACACAGTTGAAAGCGGAGATATTTCTGGACCGTGAATGCTGCGTACCGAAAATGCAAAAAGAGATGGAGAGATTTTCATACTTTTATTTTCTTTTGGTTATCATTCTTTTTCGTTTGATTTTTTGTTTTGATTTGTTTTTTCTTTTCTTTTCTTTTCTTTTCTTTTCTTTTCTTTTCTTTTTGTTCGTTTCTTTTCTGTTCTTTCTCCTGTTGGTATAACAATATAATGTGATAATAAGATCCTTCGACTTTGTTTAGTGTTAACAAAAATTGCAATAATATAATCTTTAATATAATCATTTAATAATACAAAAGAGTACTTAATAATAAAAATAATAATAAAAATATAAATCTAATATAATTATTAAATATAATTATTAAGTATAAATATTATTGTTGTACTTGTATATTTTTATAAAAAATAATAATATAAAAGTATAATAATAAAAAAGACCCCTTTCTCAGTTCTTTTTTTTTTTTCTTATATACATACATGCATACATACATACATATATACATACATATATACATACATATATACATAAATATCGTAATAATGAAATGCTGTGAAGAATATAACAACAAAATATTCTACGTTATTTACTATAACAATTTTAACAATACTTTGTTCTTGGTTAACGATACTTACCACTATTAAAAAAGAAAAAGAGAGAAAAAAAACGAAAACGTAATAATAATAAAAATTACATTAAAATCGATGAAACAAGGGAAACAAGGATTTGTCGTTAACAATGGTCATCGACTAGACTTTTGTTTAAGGCCATTCGATAGTATTATCAAACAAAGGTGATGACTTTCGTTGAATACTTATCGTCGTCGTCGTCTTTGTCGTCGTCTTGTAGAGACACAGGAAGGACAGAAGAGGGGAGAAGAGGGGGTAGCACCCTATTCGACGATTACTTAGCACCATGCCATTATTCTTCTCTGCACCGCCGAGTCGAGTTCCACTCGGTTGATCTTGTTCTCTTCCGGTTTTACCTCTCCTCGATCTAAACGAAATACGCACCTTCGCGTGTGCGTAGAACGCATGCATTTCGTTTTTTTTTTTTTTTTTTTTTTTAAAGCATGAACATTCCAGTCTCCTGAACTCACCTGTGACTTTTTCCTCTTCACTCTTTCTCTTTGTCCTTTCACATCCGCCATTTTGTCGATTTTGCTTTCTTTTTTTTTTCTTGTTTCTTCAGATCCTTAGTTTTACTCTTTTTTTTTTTCAGTTTCGTTAATTTTCGTCGTGTTTTATCATCTCATGCATTTTTTTTTATTTTTTTTTTTTTTATTTTAGATACATTTCAGATTTCTCGTATACTTATATGAATTTTAATTTGATTTCATTCTTCTCGATCGTAGTTTTTGATCTCTCGAAAATTTCATATATATGTGTGCATGTATGCGAATATATACCTTTATATATAATGTAACGACTTTCAATGAGATTTTTATAATTTTGTTCCGCTCATCTTCGTTTCCTCATTTTTATTTTTATTTTCCTTATAAAATTTTATAAATATTTATTTTCAATGAGATTTTTACGTTCTATGTTCCACGTTCTATGTATATTTTTCTTTCTAACAATCTCCTGATTAATAGTTCTACTTGCAAGGTCGTTCTCTTTATCATCGTATAAAATGTTTATTGATATACCATGATTTTTTTATGACGTGATTTCGAATAAACTTCGTGCAATTTATATCACGATAATCATGTGTTGTAACAGCAGTGCGAAGCATGTATTATACACATATATACACACACATATATATATACATATATTAAAAATATGCATGATAAATTAGAAAATAAAGTGCTAACGATACGAGATAATTTGCGATTACTTAGCGTAACTTGGAAACTCATTTTGTTGATAGTTGTTCTATTATTTACATTATAACATTACGAAGAAAGAAGATGTAGAGCTTATTATATACCGATGTTAGATCGAAGGTTAATAAATGTCTTTAAAAATCGATTACTCCTTATCGAAAACTTTTTATACTATAATACCAATTAGTAGTACGACGAAAGAATTAAGGGTGCTATTTTTACGATCTGACGAAAAAAGAATTATATTAAAAAAGAAGAAATAAGTGATCTGATGAATGATTTTTGAAATAAGCGTATAGGAACTGTCGGGTCACCCTGTATATATTCCTACCTTTTCTCCCTTCGATTCATTGAAATACGGTGCGTTGAAGAACTTGCATTCAACGTATCTTCGATTTTTCTATCGTACTCCTATATACTTTTTCTATGTATATATGTATATGTATGTATGTATGTATATATGTATGAATGAATGTATGAACGTATGTATTACGGTTTTCGTATTTTCTTAAACGCGAAACTAGCTCTCTCGAGACGCTATTTGAAAAGACGAGACGTTTTCACAGTAGTAACAACCTACAGTATAGTCAGACCTGTCAGAAACATACCAAAGCTTTTCAAACGAAACTATTGAATTTTCAATGGGTTATTTTACAATACCATAGTTCCCTATGATAGAATAGTTTATTATCAGTTGATATATTTATATCGATTTTAAGTTAAACATTTTTGTTTCGATATATTTCAATGCTCGTTTATAAAAGTTCGATATTCGTATCTTGTTACAAAATTGAAATTGAAATTGAAATCGTTTAGATCATTTTTATTCTTCAAACTATCTAAAATTAGAAGAAATTGTTTAGATCTGTTTTGATCGTTCAAATTGTTTAAAATTAGAAGAAATTGTTCGGGGTCAGTTTTGATCGTTCAAACTCTTTGAAATTAGAAGAGATTGTACGAACAAATTTTCATTCGTACGAAATGTTAAAAATTCATATATAATCATCAAACACTTAAAAATTGACGGAACTTTGACAAAATTTTATTCCAAAAAAAAAGAAAAAGAAAAAGAAAAAAGAAAAAAGAAAACAGAGAACAACAAATTGTTCACGTAATTTTCATTCATACGAGCCATTAAAAACGAATATAAACCTTTCAAATAATTTTCACTCGCTGAACACTTAAGAAAAAAAAAAAAAACAGCAAATCAACAATTCTCACTTGATCAAAAATGTACGAAACAAAAAATGCAATGAAAGCTTTTCTCCCAGATAATAATCGTTCTGAATCAGATCGATAATGGCATTTTAAATGCTGAACAAATTTCCTACTTTTTTCTTTTTTCCTTTTTTTTTTTAAATTCTTTCACGATTGGAAAAACACATGAGATGGAAAGAAAGAGAGAGATATGGAAAGAAGACTATTTGAGAGGCAGGTGGTGACGCCAATCATTTTCGCGGACTCCGAACGATGCCGGAAGCATTTGATTAATAGTTGGCTCATTAACGAGCGAGGTAGTACATGATACACGAAGGCAGAGGTTACCCAGTTGTCCACGACTCTGGAATAATGATCGGTCCTTTGTAGAAAGAGATAGTAGAGATGAAGGAGGAGGAGGTAGGAGGTAGGAGGTAGGAGAAGGTAGGAGATAGATGGAGGTGGACGTAGAACCAACTATCTACGGATTATTAAACGCACGGACGATGAGAGAGTTAGTCCTTTACGTCTATGCGAATCGTTACAAAACTTACCTCGATTATAGCAACTATAATATTATACTTTATTGTGAATTTTTACTCGTCTCTCTCTCTCTCTCTCTCTCTCTCTCTCTCTCTCTCTTTCTCTCTCTCTCTCTCTCTCTCTCTCTCTCTCTCGTTCTCTTTCTCGTTGCACTTTCACTCGTGACACTCTTGAAACGATTGTATCATGAGAAAATTTTTTTTTTCTTTCTCTATCTCTCTTTTTCTTTTCTTTTTTCTTCTCTCTGTCTCTATCTCTCTCTCTTTTTTTCTTTAACGAATCAAAGGAAGAATTTAATTGTTCATTAATTATCAGCAGTCGCGATTTCACGTAGCTTATATTCTTCGTTAATTAAAGTATGTAAGATATAAAAAAGATTTCGGTCATTTCGAATGAGACGTGTCGGCGTTATTAATTAATGAGATGTATTGCGAAAAAAGAACAGAAATAAAAAGAAAATAATAATAATAATAATAAGAAGAAGAAGAAGAAGAAGTCGTCGTTGATAAGTAACGGATAAAAAGGAATGTGGTTTTTGTCGATGTTAAAAAAAAAAAAGAGAGAGAGAAATTCTTTTTTTCTTTTCACATATTTTTATTCATATACAGTCATGACATGTGTTACTCGATAAAAAAAATTTTTTTAACATGAGAAATTATTGAATTTCTTTTTTTACGTTAAGAAAAATTCTTTAAATCGTTGGATAAATTAAAACAAGCGGCTACGTTGGTTTCTTCGTATTATTATTATTATTATTATTATTATTATTATTTTTTTTTTTTTTTAATTGTTAATTAAATTTTTATAACGTTGGAAATCGTTGAATTACCTTTGGTAGAAGCAGAAAATATTTTCTTTCCTTTTTCTTTTTACTTTCTTTTTCCTTTTTTTTCTCTCTTAAAGAAAACTCTTGAAATTGTTGGGTAACTCGAAACAAGCCACCATTTCTTTTCATGCTTACACACACACACACACACACACACAAATATATATGTGTATATATATATATATATATATTTATGCATATATATATAATACATTTTTTATTCTTAAAAAAGAGTATTTTCTCACGCTTCCAAGCGAGGTAAATCTATCCCATGCTTTTCACTATTCATCATCTCGAGACATACACACACACATACATAAATACACATATACATATATATATATATATAAATATATACATATACGTGGCATAAGAAGAAGAAGAAGCACGGAAGGAAGGTTGAAGAGGACAGAAAGAAAAAAAAATGGAGGGGAAAAAAATGCTTGGAATTTCGCAGCAGCCGCCAACGCTGTTGGCATGAACGAACGAATGAACGAACGAAAGGCGCCTTTCGCCTTTCGTTCTTAGATTATGACGGTTTCAACAGCAGAACCTTCTTCTTATATACATATCCTGATGCATATACTTACATACCTAACGCCTTCGAGATGTCAGCCATTTAACTGACATATATCGAGCTATGTCTCCTTTCAATGATTTTATTACTTGTGTTAGTAAGCGATCAATGTCGCTATTGTGAAAATCATGGAAGAGAAACAGACGACTCATTTATTTTATATATATATATATATATATATATATATATATATTATTTTTTGGTATTGTCGAATTTTTTTTAATTATGGCAAATTGATCGTGTGATCGATCGATCGATCGATCGATCGATAAATTGATTGATTTTATAAGAGATTAATTTAATTTATTGAAAATGATTTACAATGTTTATAAACTCTTTTTCCTAATCAATATATGTGTGTATGTGTGTGTTAAAATAGTATATACATCATTGTAATAGAAATATATTAGAGTTTTGTTAAAGTCAGATTTATTCACTCTATATATTTTCTTTTATTTTTCTTTTTTATTATTAATTCGATTGAATTTTTTGTCTTATTAAATATTTGAGACTAACTGAATTGTTATTAGCTTTCCGGATTATCTATTAAAAAAATATAAAATAAAAAACAATCGTTGATAAGAATTAGATATGAACATTCAACATAGAAACGATTATTTACTTTTTATATCATCCAGTATAATTCTCTTATTTTTTTTTTTTATGATGCTGGTAGAATTGATTAATAAACTATGTCAAGGGTTTGTAAATACCGTTTGTTCCGTATATAATGCTGGTAAACGAAACGGTAAATTATTGATACGATAACAAATCGTGTAACACGTATTGCATATGTATTATACATACATACATACATACATACATACATACGTACGTACGTACGTATTTCATATATTTATCTGTGTGGGTTAATAATAATCGTTTGGTGCCGAGACTCGTTAGAAATTGCAATAGATGTTAGTCTCGAGCAAGGACAATGAAGTTTTCTTCACCTTTCTCTTATTTCCTTTTTTTTTTTCTTTTTTTGTGTCGTGCTCGAGAAGAGAATCGAGGAAGTTTTTAACGTCTACGAAATAACTTCGCTTGGCCAAAGAATTCGTACTTTCTAAAAGTATTAAACTTTGAGTTTGTATTAGACATTGTTTCGTTATATAATGGAATTTGTTTTGTCTTTTTCTCCTCTTCCCTGTCTTTCTTTCTTTCTTTCTTTCTTTCTTTTCTTTTTTTGTATTTTTTTTTTTTTACGACGAATTTATCAATCTCGTTTAAATTCGAACGAAATGAAAGTTCAAACTGGCTGCAGAAAGGGCGGGGAGAGGGTTGGAAGGTCAAAAACACTTAAAAAAAAAAATTATTATTTTTCGAGACTTTTATAGGTCAATTACTTTTTTCTTCTTTTTCTTTTCAAATCATAAAATTTGCAAACATAGAAACATGTTTATGGTCGGACTTTTAAGGACATATAAATTTTATTTTGTTGTCTTATTCGTGAAACAATGCTAACAAAAAATATATTACTGAGAAATGTTGTTCACTCAGACGGAATGGAGAACAGAAAGGGAAGAAATATGGGAGAAAAGAAATAAGAAAAGAAAAATAAAAGAAGATGTAGGAGAAGAAGAAAGGAAAGAATAAAGAAAAAGGGTGAAGCGAATCTCGAGACTTTAGACGAAGGGAGGAGCATGGAATGAAAGAGACGCAGAAGACGCTCAAGGCCGTACTAGAGACCGAATTAGATATCCCATTCTCTGATCTCTATCCCTTCTTCTAGGAGGAGGAGGAGGAGGAGGAGGAGAGGGGGCGAGAAAACTCGTCAAATGTTTTTCGTTGAAACGTTCTGCAATAATTAATTCTATTTTCTTTCTTCCTTTCGTTCCTCATAAAAATTTCATCTCTATTTTCGATATAATTTTAAAACGATGCGAATGATTTTTCTTCGAATTATATTCTTTCATATTTCATCCAGTTATAATCTGTTATCCTAATTTCAACAACCTTTATATAAAATTGACATCGTTTATGAACGTGCATAAATATTTATGTATGTATTTATTTATTTATTGATTTATTTATTCATTCATTCTGAAAAATTCATACATTTTTATCAAATAGTTTATATAGTTTATATATTTTCTTTTTTATTTTTTTATTCTAAACGTATCAATTTTTATGAGAGAGAAAAGAAATTACGCGCTTTATAAATATTCTTTTTTTTTTTTTTTTATTACGAATTTATAATATCTTTATAAAAAATTGTATCGTTCATAAACGTTTTATTTGCAATCGATGATTTATTTTGTAAGATTACGCGATCTTTTTATGATCATGATAACGGTCAATTTTTATTTAATACTTTTTATAACATTCTTAAATGTTTTTATGTATAAGAATCTCCCATTTGTTGATAAAAATATACTTCTCTCTCTCTCTCTCTCTCTTTCTCCCTTCCGGTCTCTTTTAGAGAAATGCTGCAAGAATTCAAGCTTGCGCAAGAAGAACGTCGACGAACCGAAAGATATTTGAAATCAAGTTTATTCGGATAGCGATAAAAATAATACTTAAGAGAAGAGGGACAGTTATTTCGATACGAAAAGAAAACGCGTTTGAAATCTCTGGAAAGAAAAACTTCGTCTCTAAACATTTTTCTACGTAACTATCTCTGAGGAAATAACGATACGGTGATTTTCCTCGCGATCATTTTATATTTACGTACATATCTTCGTAAAAATATTATCGTAAAATATTGAATCCACGAACATTTTATTGCGTATATACAATATAAATTAATAAATTGATAGAATAATTTTAATTTTCACTCGTCAGTTTCATTGATAAATTTCCCTCATTATTTTCATTCATAAATTTCATTCATACGTTTTACTCATTAATTTCATTCATAAATTTTTACACATCGATCTCATTCATAGATTTTATCTTATTAATTTCATTAATTAATTCAATTATATATATATATATTTATAAACAAAATTAAAACGAATGTTAATATGAAATTACCAATGAATATAAATCAACGATATCACTAATACTATTATTACATTTTACTCTGGGATACATTTTTCCACGTAGAAAGAGAAAGAAAAAAAAAGAAAGAAAAGGAAAGAAGTAAACGAGTTAAAAAAAACCTAGTTGGATCGATCTCGGTCAAAAATAAAAAAAAAAAAGCAGATCGAAACGAAACAAAACAAATAAATTGCATCGATGCAACAGGATACATCCGTAAGATACAAGAAGCAATCCAACCAAGCACGCATAGTTTAATCGTAATTCGAGCTGCAATTCGATTCCGAGTAAATAAAAAATAAATAGAGATACAGACAGAGATAGTTAAAGAAAGAAAGAAAGAAAGAAAGAAGTAATAATAAAAAAAAAAAAGAAAAGAAAAAAAAGTTGGAAAGGCTCGTGCTCGGTCGCGTTAAGGAAGCTGTAAAAGACCGGTTCGCAAGGTTGTTGTTCGAGAAAAGGAAATAGAAGAAGAAAATACACGAGCTTATGTAGGCTGGTTCATTCGTTCATTTGTATTGGAAGAGAAGAAAGAGGAGGAGATCAAGGAAGAGGAATCGGAGTAACCACTCTAAGCGTTATGCTTCAGGTGCACCGCCGCCATTTCCGAAGGTCATGATCGGCAAAGTATCTTAATTATAGATCGTCGAGAGTCCGATGGTTACTTACTTTACTACTACCACCACTACTACCACTACTATTAACTATTCTATTACTATATTACTACTACTACTACTACTACTACTACTTAAACTTAGTACTAGTACCAGCAACCGCGATAGTAAGACATTAATTAACGAACGCCTTTTCTTAACTTTATTTTTATCTCGATTCTCTTATCTCAAGATGAAAGATGAAAACGAGTATAAATTGTCTACTACTTCTTTTCATGGTTATTTATATATATTATACATGTATATGTGTATATATATGTATATATGTCTGTGTATTTATTTATATATGTAGACGTATAGATAGACAGATAGATAGATAGGTAGGTAGGTAGGTAGGTAGGTAGGTATTGATGAATTTCTTTTTTCACAAATGATGATTCAAAGTTGACCCCTAGTATCACCTCTCTATCTTTATCTTGACTTCGAGATAGGTATGGAAGAACGAGCGTGGGAATCGATTAGCTTCGGTTACTATACTCAATTTGTACAATTTAGTAGATACTTCGTAATGATTATCTTTATGTTACGATAATATATATGTGTGTGGGTGTGTAAATATATATATATATATATGTATATATATTTGTGAAATTTTTTTAAGTTTAGGAACAATTAAAAAGAAAAAAAGGAAAGAAGTTCTTTAAAGTAACATACGAAATTAAATTAAACGAATTCTCTTCGTCTCGAACTGAATAATTTAGATGCTTTACTCGTTTTTAATAAATGGATTTCTGAAATTTTAAATTTAATTTAATGAAAGTTAATCCTTCAAAAATAGAAAAGAATGAATGAATAAATGAATGAATGAGAGAAAACGAGGACACTGTAATATATCATGAATCATACAGGATAAATAACATTCAAAAAAAAAAAAGAAAGAAAGAAAGAGAGAAAAAGAGCCCATCACTTTCGTAGTTCTCGATAATTAAGTGGAATAATAATCGCGTGACTTCCATGTAGTAAGAGAAAATGGCGAAAAAGGAAAGAAAGAAAGAAAGAAAGAAAGAAAAAGAAAAAGAGAAGAAAAAGAAGAAAGCTGAGAAGAGAAAGATGGCGAATCATCGTTTTATATAATAATATAATATAACAAGCTTAAAAATAAGTTTCTAGGGTAGATCAAAAGTTTCTAGACGATTTTAAAAGTCGAATTAATTTTTGAAATAAATTCGTAAGTTCGTAAAAAAATTCCATAGACTTCTAGATTAACAATTAAAGTAAAGAAAAAAAAAAAAACAAGAAAAGAAAATTGGTCTGAATTTCGTAAAAGATTAAATTGATCCTTATAATCGTCTAGGAAAATTTTAGTCCATCTTTTATTTATATATAAAAAAAAAAAAAATGCGACGTCGTTGAAAGTAAAAACAAAAAAAAATACGACGGCTTATGCAAATGTTCTTCTTCTGTGAGCACGCTTATGGCAATCGGATCAAGGAGAGTATATACATATATATACATATATGTATGTATGTATGTATGTATGTATGTATGTATATATATATATATATATATATATATATACTCTCTCCCTCGAATAAACTAGTCGGTGAAAGAAATTGCAGCATCGATGGAGGATCCACGTCCTTCTTCGTGATCCAAAAGCGATAACCAATGGAGAGATTGTAACGCGGCCTTTTCCAATGTGAACTTTACCAAATTCGGTAAGAATGAAATCGTCCTTCATTGGCCTTCGTTGTGGTACATTTAACGTTGACGTCATTTCATTATTTTATCACCATATATTTCGTAAGATTTATCTCTGTCTTATCAAATGTCTGCATTGCT
Source organism: Vespula pensylvanica (assembly GCF_014466175.1). Classification (NCBI taxonomy): domain Eukaryota; kingdom Metazoa; phylum Arthropoda; class Insecta; order Hymenoptera; family Vespidae; genus Vespula; species Vespula pensylvanica. The sequence goes on along the minus strand of NC_057692.1, from coordinate 2,028,533 downwards.
TTCTTTTTCTTCTTTATTTTATTTTATTTTTATTTTATTGTTTTTTTTTTTTTTTTTAATTTTAACGTCGTAGTATCACATACTCGTTGTAATATTATTTTGGGACTGTTTTATCGATTATGTTTTTTTTTTTATCTACATTTTTTTCCTCCAATATAGTCTTATATATTATAACTTAATTTTTGTTTGTTTTATATATAGAAATTATCTAATATATTTGTCACGCATACGCATACACAATATCGATTTGTGATTTGTTGTATATATAAATATATTATCGATATTTCTTATCTAAAAGTTTACACACATATGTATGTATTTGTTACGAATACCGATGAAGTAAAATTAATTTTTGTTTTTTTTTTTTTATCTATAAGAGTCACAGATAATACGTAGGTGCGCTGTTATTTTATCTCGCATGGTTACTATATACATTATATAGCTTTACGATTGGTTACATAAGATCGCTATAATTCCAAAGTTAATGCGGTCGACGACTTTCTCATCTTATCTCATCTACGAGAATACGGACAATAATTTGTTCGATGTTGAAAATGGAATGAACATTATTTTATATTCGATCGAATTCTATCGATTCTTTCATTTCTTTCTTCTTCTTTCCTTTTATTTTTTATAAATTGCAAAAAGAAAAAAATACAAAATTATTGTTAAGTAGGAGAACTAAAGAGAAAGAGAGAGATAAAGAGAAATATTTTTATATCTTTCTATTTTCAGTGTTTCTTCATTGCACGATTGATATTCGATAATGTGTGTGTGTATATATATATATATTTGTTTGTGTGTGTATGAAGTAGTATGATATTACAAGCGTCTTCCGATATTCTCTTGTGTATATATGAATTGTGTACCGCAATATTGCGATCCATGATTTCGTCGTGGGAGATGAACTCGAGTAGTTTGTGAAAAGAAAGAAAGAGAGACAGAAAGAGAAAGATAGAACCGTTGCTCGGGTTGCCTTATAGTCAACGACCTTTTCCTATCTAACAGAGAATCCTCCTTATGAAAGAATGGGAACGTGTCGAATTCGAGATGAAGATGATGATGATGATGATGATGATGACGGCGATGACGACGACGATGAGATGTGAAACATTCGAATGTGAATGTTCTTCAATCCAAAGTATATTTATTCTATAAAAAAAAAAAAAAGGACAGTAATTTAATCATTACTGTTTGAATATTTTTCTTTCTTTCTTTTTTCTTCTTCTTTTTCCTTTTTTCTTTCTTTCTTTCTTTCTTTCTTTTTTTTTTCTTTTTTAATTACAGACGATGATTATTTTTTTTTTATTATTATTATCTCTTTATTTCATACGTTTTTCTTTTTTCATACATCTTTTCTTTATATCTTTTCTGGAATATTTTTTTTCTCTTGACAACAATAATAATAATTATCTTAACAATAATTTTTATTTTAACGTTAGTTTTCTTTTTGTTTTGTTTCTTTTTCTTTGTTCCTTTTATATTATCGGACTGATTAATAAGTTATGATTTAAATTTAAGTAGATGTGTCTTACGTTTAAATATACAAAAATATTGTATTTGGTAATTTTTTACTTTTTTATTTATTTATTTATTTATTTATTTTTTTTATTTTTCTTTCTCATATACTAGAAACTCCAGAAAAGATATTGGTAAATTACAAATACTTCGGATCTAATTTTGTCGTTCGATTTATCAAAGTCAAAGGAGTTACAGTTCGAACAGCGTTAAGCCGCGATTAGCGTTTTTTTTTTATCATTAAGAGAGAAGATCAGAAGAAAGAAAGAAAGAAAGACATGAAATACTTTTTATTATTAGAAAGAAATAGAATGATTCCGATAGAATATGTTTCCTCGCGTGTTTAGGTTTCACAAAGAAGAGACATTTTTTTTTGTCCCCCCCGTAAACTCATTGACCCAGATAGATATGACAGAAAAGGGAAGACGTATGTACGAGAGAAAAAGAATGTGAGAGATAAAGAGAGAAAGAGAAGTGTGCGTTGTGTATTTTAAATCTGGATCAAGTGGATTCTTTTGAACGAGCTAGAAAATTCGATCTCGGATACCGGAAGTCGTTGTCGAAGTTATTTTTTATTTTTCAGTGAAAGACAAAATAAAGTTTGGACGTAGTAAAATAGACGATATTTTATAATTGATAAAAATGATAAAATAATTTTATTAAAGTCGTTCGGTTATCGATTAAAATTATTATTAGATCGGTCTGAGGGATCTAAAAATCGATCGATCGAGAAATATACGATTACGTGTATAATTCTAATCGCATGCGTTCACGTCCTTCCGCAACTTCCGGTGCATTCGATGAATACCTACTGACTCTTCCGTCGGAATATTATGACTTCCGCTATTCTCTTTTTCTCTTTCTCTCTCTCTTTCTGGTTTTTAACTTTATATGTATGTATATACATATTAAACGATTGTAGGATTGCCATGAAATAGCGAGATCCTATCTTCTATCGCGCGTTGTGTGTGTGTGTGTGTGTGTGTGTGTGTGTGTGTGTGTGTGTGTGTGTGTG
>NC_057692.1:1987692-2025938 GCF_014466175.1 Vespula pensylvanica | reverse complement strand
AGAGAGAGAGAGAGAGAGAGAGAGAGAGAGAGAGAGAAAGAGAGAAAGAAATTATATAAGGTGGAACTTTTAACATTATATGTATGTATGAAAGTAATCTGATCCATAAAAATAATTGATATTTAGATTTAAAAAATGTTGATTTCATATATATATATATATATATATATATATATATATATATATATATATATAATGGAATATAGTTTCAACTTTGATATTAATTAATTTAATAATTAATTCTCGAAAAGGATAATATAATATAGATTTAAATGCCCGATATTATTTAATTACATATATAATATAATATAATAAAATAAAATATAATATCGATATTTCAATAAATTGAAAATTAATTTTACCAAAAAAAAAAAAAAAAAGGAAAGAAAGAAGAAAAGAAATAATATTCTTGAAATTATGAAAGAAAATTAAAACGAAAAGTGTTAATATTCAATGATATATAAAAACGAGCGAAATTCGAACGTCGGATTATTGGTAGGGACAAAAAGAATGATAAAAAATAAAATAAAAAAAATGATTAACATTAGAAAATTTCTGGCAATAAATGTAATCGATGCAATTGGAAAATGAAGTGGGATCTCTTAGTGTTTGAATCCACGCTCTGATTGGCGCTCATGCGTGCATCCGTTGATCGATCGATCCCTGGACGAATCGAGTGAATCATCGATGTCATTCTAGTTTCGAAGGGAGATAGATAAATAGATGGATAGATAGATCGTTGCTCGATCCTTCTTGCGTTCATGTAACAGGCTCAAGGCTAACAATAAGAGAGAGAGAAAGAGATAGATAGATAGATAGATAGAGAGAGAGAGAGACAGAGAGAGAAATATACTCAATGCCATGCTCCTATGAGAATTAGAATTAATTACTACTCTAAATATACTACACGCTAATCGTAATTATGAATGTTCGCATAATTGCATACGCAATAGCTTAGGTGAACGACACTCGTGTTACCGCTCTTCCTATTTTTCTTATTTCTTTTTCTCCTTTTTATTTTGTATTTTCAATCGAAATCAACACTTTTCATATTTATAGAAAGGATATTTAAAAAAAAAAAAATTTCGATATAACGAAAGATCATCGTCAACGATATATCGATCGATTCGAGATTTAATTAAAATTATATTTCTTTTCTTTTCTTTATTTTATTTTATTTATTTATTTATTTTTTTTTTTTTTCAATATCGTTTTAAAAATGAGAAAGGAAAATGAACGAAATTTTATGGAAGTTTTCAAGACTTTTAAAAATTATGATCCGTCTATCAATTTGTCTAGTGTGCTCATTACTTCTTTTATTTTTCGTGTTCCACTTATCTCTTCGCCAACAGATGTCCGACGTAGACGTAAGACGAAGAATGACGAAATCACTGTCAGCTTTATTTTATTTCATTTTGTTTTATTTTTTTTTTTTTTTTAAATGTCACTTCTTACGTTAGTTATTGATACTTTCTCTCTCTCTCTCTCTCTCTCCCCCTCCTCCCTCTCTCTTTCTCCTTCGTTTCTTTCACTCTTCGATTGTCTGGAAACTTACACGCGACAGTAGCAACTAACGACGACGAGAGGATGTCGACATCGGTCGGGTTTCTCTTATGAATGGCGAAGGGAGGCAAAATTATTCGTAAAGCTTGCGCTATTTTCAGAAGACGTGTTTCGGTACGACCACGAAGCGCCGCTATATGGGGTAACATTCGCTGAATTCATATCTCTGTCAGTGAACTCTCTCTTTCTATCTCTCTCTCTCTCTCTCACTTTCTGTTTCCTTTCTTTCTCTCTCTTTCTCTCTCTTCTTTTTTTTTTATTATTATTATTTTACAAGTTCACCTTTACATACAAATCGAAAGTCAATGAATTCGATCTCCGATTTTTCGTAATACAATTTTTATACAGTTCTACATAATATAGTTTTAATTCCCAAGTATCTCTTTTCTTTTCTTTTTTTTTTTTTAATTATTATTTTTTTATTAGAATCATTTGACAAGTCATCTTCATATGTACGAATCAAAAATTAATTAATTTGATCATTAAATCGCTCGACATTTTTTCTTTTCTTTTTCTTCTTTTTTTGTTTTTGTTATTAAATTGTATACATATATAAACGTATGTAAATACATTTAGATATATCTATTATTAAATTACGTAAATCTAATGTATGAAGGATACAAATGCGAAAGATCTTTTAAAAGAATTTCCCATTTTTTTTTTCTTTTTTTGCTAACGTAAATACATACATGTGCAGCACAATAATTATTAAGTTCCATGAGAGAAACGATACTACGAAAAGATAATTGCGAGATGTCTTTTTAAACATAAAAAAAAAAAGAAAAAGAAGAAATAGAAAGAAAGGAAGAATAAAAGAAATGTTAATTCTCTGTTTCACGGAACGTACCTACTATCTACCAAACATACGTAACTTTTTAATCATCTGTGTCACGTCTTATCGAAGGGACAATAAAAAAGAAAAGGAAAAAAAAAAGAATAAAAGAAAAAAATCGTCAAAGGGAAAGACATACGAATTGATTGTGCATTTATACACACGTATGCACATTTATGCATGCACACATACATACACACATGCACGAATATACACATAAACAATGCGATTTCTAAGGAAACAATGAGATGTAGCGCCGGCGCTAAAACTGAATACAAATCATGCTTGAAGATGACGATGACGACGACGACGACGACAACGATGATGACGACGACGATGATGATGATGATAGTGGTAGTGATGCGTCGTGAGTCACCTCCCACTCTTCCAACCACTTCCATTTTTATTTTCCACGGTGGCACGCGCTCGTCTCGAGCCAAGTTATTAGCATTTACGAGACAACGTGCTACGTACGACATCGTCTTCGTCTTTGTCATCGTTGTTATTGTTGTTGTTGTTGTTGTTGTTGTTCTCATCATCATCATCATTATTATTACCATTGACCGAAGGAAATGTGCGTCTTTTTTTTCTCTCTCTTTCTCAACCCGTTATCATTGTTCACGCGTGAACACGTGCAGTGAAAGAACAATTATAACCGAACGTGAGATTTTTATCGTTAAATTATTTATTTATTTATATACTTATTGTTTTCTCCTGTTTTCTTTTATTAATTCATTCGCACGTGATTTAACGAGATCATTTATAGACGTATGTGTTCGTATATGCAATGATTTCGTTATTTGTTTTCTATAATTCACACAAAGGTTTATGCAAATCTTTGGAGAAATATATACATACGTTACATTCATAATATGTATGTACATATTCATAATATACGTAGAAAAATATATATATATATATACTCTTAATATTTTTATACTCCGTATATTCATAATATTGACACACGTGAATATTAGAATCGAACGATCAATCATTTCATAGAAATAATACATCATTATGGTTAAACTCGTAGGGACAAACAAATTGGCTCTTTTCACCCTTGATGGGAACTCGGAGTAGACGACAGAATTCTTCCACAGCGTGTTTTGCTTTGTTTTCTTTAGCTTTGTTTTTATTTAAAAAAGAAAAAGAAAAAGAAAAAGGAAAGTAAAAGGGGGGAGAAAGTAAAAAGAAAATTGACGAGAGAAGAACAGACAGACGGATAGACGAACAGATAGAGCGACAGATACAGCGAAAGAAAGAGAGAAGAAACAGAGAATGAGAAAGATGGTGGGAGGAGGGAGGAGTGTAGAAGAATAATACAAGTAGAACTCGATGGAGGCGAAGCAAGTAACGGAGTTTCGGCATTCCAACAAGATGAGGAGCACATATTCTCAGCGAAAGATCGTCTGAGAGTTTGCGTCCGTGTGTGGTTCCTCCTTCCTCTGCCATTCGACTGGAATGCACCAAAAATAAATTCACCCAGCCGACTACGCGCCATTTTGGAAGCGTCGCCTTGGGGCGAGCATTCTCTCTTATCCCCCTCTTTCTATCTCTTTTTCTTCTACATTTATTGCATCCTTCTCTCTCTCTCTCTCTCTCTCTCTCTCTCTCTCTCTCTCTCTCTCTCTCTTTTTCTTTTTCTTTTTTCTTTTTATTTTTTTCATCTGAAGACAAACAACATCTCTCTCTCTCTCTCTCTCTCTCTCTCTCTCTCTCTCTTTTCTTCTTAATTTTAATTTTCATATCTTGCATATCTTTTCTCTTTTTACTTTAATCTTTCTATTTTTTTTATTTTTCTTCTTCTTCTTTTTTCCTTTCTTTTCTTCTCTTTTTTCTTCTCGCGCACTACTAGCTCACTCGCTCATAGTTTGCCACTACAATACTTCGTGGTTACTTAAACGTAATTAACCACTAATTAAAATATCATTTCGTAACGCATTATAAAAGTAAATTATCCTTTTGGAACGTGACGATTCATTTAATAGCATTTCCAATCGATTTCTATCCTTATTGAAAATTAAGTTTATTATTATTATTATTATTATTATTATTATATATATATATATATAATAAATCAAATAAAATAACGAGTTCTAGTTAAAAATTATGGTTACTTAATTAAACATATTCTGAAATAAAAATTAATGACCGTGAACGTAAAATAAACAAAAGAGAGAAAGACAGACAGAGTGAGTGAGTGAGTGAGAGAGAGAGAGAGAGAGAGAGAGAGAGAGAGAGAGAGAGAGAGAGAGAGAGAGAGAGAGAGAGAGAGAGAGAGAGAGAGAGAGATATCTATGCATTATTTATTGAGATAGAATAAGCTATAACTGCATTTGAAGATTATCTTTCTTTTAAATGGAAAGTGAATAAGGATAATCACTCGATTAATATCGACTCGTTATAGAGAGTTATTGGTATCCTCGTTATCATTTTAATTACAATATTTATTAAGCCGATGCGAAGGAAAATAATATTTATGAGAAATAAAAAGTATGAGAAATGAAAACAATTGACTAAAATATTTCTTTTACAATACTATTCTTAATATTTTATTTGATAAAACTTATATTAACGAAAGAATTCGCACAAATTCATTTATTTTCTATTATATTAAATCCTTGAGACACATATGGAATAATTATTGTAAGAGACTTCTATTTTTATTTTATTTTCTTTCCTTTTTTTTTTACATACACACACATACACATATTGATATATATATATATATATATATATATATATATATATATATATTATTTTTTTCACGCAATTGTTTTCTAATTTTTTTTCACACGAGTTGATCGGCCATTATTCATAGATCTTTTTTATTCCAACGTTTTTACCAACGAGGTCACAACGGGTCAATCACTATAGTTCTTTCAGTATGTATGAACAAAAGAAAAAAAGAGACGAAATATTTCAACATATCTATTCATTCATTCATTCATTCATTTATTTATTTATTTATTTATTTACTTTTCTTTTTGATAAATGATTAATTATTTAACATGAATTTCAAATGTTTTCTTTAGAAACGATTTATAACCGTCGTATGGATTACTCAACGTTCGAAAATGCATAGCCACGTCGAGAGAGTTAATTTTTTTCTCTTTCTCTCTCATTCTCTGAGAGGTATAAAATCTTACGTAAAACAGCTTGCCAGACACGATCGACTAGCCTCTAACTTAACGATCCTTCGATCGATCGATAGATCGATTGTAAGATACGAACGAAAGACTCGAAAGAGATCGAAGAAGGAGAAGTAAGATCGTTGTGAGAAAAGATATCGTTACCGATTGCCATTTATATCTATCTCTCTTTCTTAGAAAGAAAAAGAACGAAAGAAAGTAGGAAAGAGAGAGACAGGAAAAAGCAGAGAGAGGGGGGGGGAGAGAATGATTTCTTACAAAGTTACCACCGAAGATTATGCAACCACTCAAAGATAATCTCTCGAACGAAAAGTCGAAGTAAATGAGATCACTCAGCATCCAAGATTGCTCCTTTCGTCTCTTTTATTTTATTTTATTTTATTTTAATTTCTTTTTTATTATTTCTTTTTATTATAATTATTAAAATGTTTTTTTTTTAAATACGTGGGTGTCAATATTGCTCCTTTCGTTTCTTTTGTTTTGTTTTATTTTAATTTTTTTATAACTTATTTTTATTATAGTTATTTTACTTTTTTTTTTCTTAGATCCGTGCCGATCAATAAATCGACGTTTCGATATTAAAGAGAGAAAGAAAAGAGAAAAAGGAAATTAAATCGAAATCCTGTCAGATCAGGAACATGTCTTACTCTTTTTCATTACGAAAGATCTCTTTCGATTAGCAGTACAAGCTTAATACGCCTACGTTAAAACTTTTATCTGTTATTTCTTCGAATGATTCAATCATTCTTTACTCCTGTTTATACATCACCTTTTATTATTAATTATTACGATTATTATTATTATATAGATTCGTGAGAAAGGATATCGATTCTTTTCTTTCGTATAAATTTTGCTTTTATTTCATTTTCTTAATAATTTTTATCAAGTATTATATACATACAGCGTGTATCCTAACAGGACAATTTCAAAAGCTATATCCGTAGTGAATTATTCTTACATGCGTGTTTGTGATTGTACGTGTTTCTATGTGTATGCGTGTGCGTGTGTGGAATTATTAATTATTACGACTATTATTGTACGTGGCTCGTTAGAAAGGATCTTGATCCTTTTGTATAAATCTTTTATCTTCATTTTTATTAAGTGCATATGTAAGTTCACAGGATAATGTGAAAGGCTATATTGCTGATGAATTATTATTATATTCGTCTCTCTCTTTCTTTCTCTCTCTCTCTCTCTCTCTCTCTCTCTCTCTCTCTCTCTCTCTTTGTATGTTTATGCGTGCATATGGTTATACGCGCGCGATTATTAATTATTACAATTATTATTTCATTTGATGATTCCGTGAGAAAGGATCTGAACATTTTTTTTTTTTTTTTATATATATATAAACTTTTTCGTTCCTTTTCTTTTTTCACATCTTTTATGTATCCTTACAACGGGACAATGTGAAAGAATATATTCGTAATGAATTATTCCTACGTATATGTACGCGTGCACGCGGGATATTATTAATTATTACGATTATTATTACAGGTGTCTCGTTAGAAAGGATCTTGATCCTCTTGTATAAAATTTCTTTTCGTTTTCTATTTCTCTTTCTTTTTCTCTTCGTTTTCTTTTCTTTTCTTTTTTTTTTTTTTTAATTTTTCTTAAATGCATACATGTATATACGTACGTGTTCGCAGGACGATGTGAAAGGCTATATACTCGTGATGAATTATTCTTGTTTGTGACTATTTGTCTATGCTTGTATCTATATCTATATCTATATATATATATATATATCTATGCGTGTGCATGCATTCGTGCGTGTGTATGTGCTCGTATGTGGATGAAATTTTCTCGTGATTTAACTTGGCAAAGGAACCACGGTCGCTTTCATTGTTACGTTCACCGACGATGACTCCTCGTTCAATGACTTTTCACTTCTCTTCTTTCTTCAATTTTATTTCAAGTTTCACGATTACGATGTTCTACTCTTAGGTAATATACTATAAACACAGAGAGTGGGAGAGTGAGAGGGGAAGAGCGTGTATGAGTGTGTGTGTGAAAGAGAGAGGTTAAAAGGGATTTGACTTCTTCTTCTTCTACTTCTTCTTCTACTACTACTATTTCTTCTTCTTCCGTATCCTTTGATACATATTATTATACATAAAAAGAATTGTCCTTGTCTTGTCTAAAGATCTAACGGACTCACGACGTCAAGGAGAGCTTTCTTGCCGAGTTTTCGTGCGGTTTGTTGCCTTCGGAAACGAAGAAATACTGAATAATTCAGGCAGTGACCGTATCGGGTGACGTCACTATAGTATTCAGTCGGTGGACGGTTCAGGCTGAGCGACCATGCGAAACCCCATCCGCTTTGGCTCGTCGCTGAAAATTTCAGTATTTCTGTAGAAATTCAACCTTTTACGTATAAACAGTTTCTCGAAGATATCTTTTCTTTAAGTACTTTTTTTTTTTATATATATATATATATATATACACTTACATTTTCGTTTCGATAAGACGATTGATTTACTTTCGTTGGTACGATCGTGTATCATATCAAAATTGAACAAAAAGATTAATGTTAATATATTTATACAAAAAAAAAGACAAACGTCGTACAAATTGACAACGAAAATTTTAATGGTTATTATTATTATTATTTTTTTTTTTAATTATGCAAATCATTAAAAATTCTTTTCGTTTGAAAAAAAATTATTTTAAACGTAAGTTTCGATAATTGTTTTTTTTTTTTTTTTTTTTTTTTTTAATGGAAAAGTCGATTAAAAATTTTGAAATTTTCATTCAGAAAAAGGTAAGTTCCATAAAAGAATTTCGTTTTCAATTTGGATTTTTTTCCTTTTTTTTTTTTTAAATATTTTTTTTTTGAGTGACAAAATAAGATGAGATTCGTAGATAAGATTCGTTTTTATTTCTTTCTAATGATTCGAGATAGAAAATTTCCAAGATCAAATCGAGATTGGTTTCTTTCTTTATGGTATCACGCGAAACGATTCGACCGTGCGAGATCCTCTGAACTTGGAAAGCGTTGCTCCACTTTCTGTCGCAAATGCGTTTAGTACGACACAAGTCCGTGAAAATAAGAGCCGTGAGTATTTTATAATGATACGTATATTTCCCCGATGGTCTTTGATAAAATTCCTTTTTCATATATGCAATAATTGGGATGTAAAAATTATATAATTTTTTTTTTTATCATACACACCCGCACATATATATTCTATTTTTTTAATTTTGCAAGTGTATCTATTATTCTTACATATTTCTAAAAATCTAATATAAAAAGGGTCAATCAATACGAATTGATTTATTAAAAAATCGTATTTTTTTAATCGTTTCTACGATTCGTCCTAAGCTTATGTATATACATTTTTTTTTTTTTTTAATTTAATATAGACAAAGTTAATCAGTTCGAAATAATTCTTTAAGAAAAAAAAAAAAAATTTCTTTTTTAAATTCCAACACGATCTTCAAAGACGTATGTTCGAAAAAAAAAAAAAGAAATTATCAAATTTTGTCAATCTATGCGATATTTATACGACACATTTTTAAGTACGCACGTACGAATTCAATGTCATTGAATTTCATTATTCTTTCGAATCGTCTTTGAAAAGAAAAAATATTTTTTTAGCCGGAATAAACGTAGGAGTGTAGATAAGTTAAATATAGAAGAAAAAATAGAGAAAATAGGGGGGAAATAAATCGGAAAAAGAAAAAAAAACAAAGAAATAAAGATTCTTTCGACATCCTTCGGACGTTGCGTTTAGATCCTGACGAACTATCCGTTATCATTCGCGGACCATCACCGGATATCTCGCAACTCCTGAGCTCTTTTTCCCCGCTATTGTATGGAAATGTCAGAAAGAAATCTTTCACGTGTTCACTCAAGATCCTTCAACGTTTGTTGTGTCCCGAAGTTCTTTTTAACTATTGTACCTACGTGAAACACACGTACGTAAATATTTCGTTACTATTTTTCTACATTTTTTTTTTCTCTTTACGTTTAATTATGGTAATACAAAAATGAAGAATCTCTAAAACGTCGATAGGTTGTTCGTTTTCAATATTCATTTTCATTGCCAATGTTTCCTTGCGTTTTCCTTATTGCACATAATTAACAATTCTGATTAGATGATCTAATAGCTCTGATTAGATTGTCTAATGAACTATTTGTCCGACCTAACTCTACCCATTCTCTTTTTTGTAGAGAACATCTGATGTGATTAGAAAAAAAAAAAATTTGCTTGGTTCGTCGTACTTTGTAAAATATTATTCAACGACAATTGCATTTTTTCATTTTGTTCAGATTATTGATTATCTATTGGATTATAACATTTCTTTTCTGTTTTGTTCTGATATCTTTTAGAAATTTTATTAGACCGGGAAAAAAATTAGACCGTAGTTGGATGAAACGTATACATATGTGTTCGTATGTGTGCACGTGTCTGTGTCTATATAGTCGAAATTTAATGGAATATTTTTCATAAAGATTTGATTGGATTGATAATATCATACAATTACGTATTTACGATTTAAAAAAAAAAAAAAAACATAATTAAGATCTCGTTCTAGATCCATTTGAATTTAATTTCGATCTGATTCTAATTTTCTTATTCGGTTCAATGAAATCGAAGATAAAGAGAAAGAAAACAACGACGACATTTAATCGTTAATGGAAAAAAAAAAGAAAAGAAATAATTGGCTAGTCGATCTCTACATAATCGATTTATATTCTAACGTTATTTCTTTTAAGTCGATCGGAAATATCGTTGTAATTAAATTATATATAACGATCGTTGGATTAGTCTTGGACGTGTGTAGCCGCCCTGAATTCTATTATAGAAAATCCCGTATCGTTTGTAGTACTACTACGGTGTCAAGAGTGTGCGCGCTAGAACACACGTCGTTGATCGGCACTCCCGTGTGAATATCTCCCACGTGAGGTGAAACCCGATATTAACGGCATCGTACAAATCTACGTGTATCTATGTAATAAGTTATAAACACACATACACGAGTTATTCGAAATTTTGCGTTTTTCATTTATCATTAATTTTCTTTTTTTTTTTTTTTTTTTTTTTGTACGATTGTAAACGTAAGAGCGTGAGCACGTGCGTATAAATTCGAGAATTTTTATCGAGAAGTTAATTATTGTGTGTGTGTGTGTGTGTGTGTGTGTGTGTGTGTACTGTTTCAAATTTTTTTTTATTGACGATAAAGAATGAAAAAGTAAAATATTAGGAAAATGGAAGATCTGTTGAAATGTAATCTTGAATTTTTCATTCATTCATTCATTCATTCATTCATTCATTCATTCATTCACTCATTCATTTCTTTGGATCATGGGATATAAATTTGTTTGTAGCGATATAATTTTGTTTTTAAGATACAGGATGTGTAATGTATTATTATATAAAGCAAAAGTAAAAATAAAAGGAAAAAAGAAACTTTACTCTAGATATAATTTTTAGTTATTTATTTATTTATTTATTTACTTTTTTTAATTAAAATATTAAATTGATTTAATTACTTCCATAATTCCATATTGTCTACTAATATGGAATATAATATCTTTATATATATATATATATATATATATATATATTGTATATTTTTTTATGTAAAATAGAAATAATAATAATAATAAATAAAAAGAGAAAAAGAAAATAGAAAAGCCATGAGGGATAAGATTTTTGTCTAATTCTATTCTAATCGTATTTCACTTTTATTCGTGTGAAGTAAGAGCGTTCGTTAATAATATAAAAATAGAATTTGAATCGAATAGAATAATGATGATATTGTTTCTAATATAATTGTATCTTAGATTGATGAGTTTTCTTGAACAAGCTTTCCGCTCCTCTTCTCATTGACGCCGTTTCGCGAGGGCGTATCCGGGAGTGAAAGGCTCGATATTTAAGATTCAACCTCTTCAGCGGGAAAGTCAGAGATGCCTCGTTGGATTTTAAACAATAGAAATTATCAAATCCTTCGAAAGAAAATCGGAATTGATCTGATAGGAAGTGTAAATGTCGATTTCGTTGATTTCTCAATCAATCTTTTTATCTTAATTTCTTTTTTTGAAATAAAAAATTTCATTGATCCATATCTTTTCTTTTTAAATATCGGTAGATACGAATGAATAAAAATTGAAATTAATATGATCGACGAATGTTCCAGACAATTTTTGCGTGATAATAATTTTTAATCATTTAGAAACATCGTTTAAATTACAAGAACGAGTTTTGTTAGTCGCGATTTTATTTTTATTTTATATATACTTTTTAATATTTTTAATACAATATTATAGATATTAATAAGTAAAAATTTACGTTAGCATGATCGAGAGAAGGCTCGTAGAATTTTTTTAAAATATTTTTCTTTGCGACAATAATTTTTAATAAATTTATTACTTAATAAATTAATATGTAATATATATTTTTAAAGTAAATATATGGATCACAAATTTTACATATTTCTGCGAATAACAACAAACGAAATTTATTGAAGTATAGAAATGCATATCATTACATTACGTTACTCTTGTGTTAACACATAAACACATACATACATAAACACACACACACACACAACTATATAGTAAGTAGATAGGTCTGTTATGAAACAGACCTATGATTTAGAACAGTGCCTTACATTATCGTTTAATGGACAGTTCTCTTCGAAAGACTAAAACTGACTTTAAACTTTCTTCTTCGACCGTCTCAACTACCACACGTTAATATCGTTTCTTATATGCATCGCACATATCCACATATATACATAAATAAATATGTATACGTATGTATGTACGTATGATATATGTATATATGCATGTGTACGCGTGTATAAAAGTGCATTACGAGAGATATATCGTATATCCTATGATTAGAAGAGTATTATTTATATACGGTCGCTTCTTTACGTCTTCATACCGCTAGGATATCATCGATCTTTCTTCATTTTATGATTTCTTCTCTTCTTTAATCATACATATTTATACATACATGTATGTACGTACGTACGTACGTATGTGTATATATATATATACATATATATATATATATGTATTTCTGAGTGGTTATGTGCGTATATATTTGTGATAAGTATATATTTATTTAGAAATTACTCTGTCGGTTTTGCAAATTAATTTCTTAGAATTCATTTTATTCTTTGTATCAATTATCTAATTGATGATAATTGACGATAATTGAGTATTTGATTTTTAATTTTCTTTTTTCTTTTCCTTCCTTTATTATTATTATTATTATTATTATTATTATTTTATTTATTTATTTATTATTTATTATTTATTATTTATTATTATCATCATCATCATCATCATCATCATTGTTAAAGAAAAAATTCGAAACTTCGTTTATTTAAATAACAGTATTTGAAATGTAATAATTTTTAATAATTATTTAATTATGAAAAAGGAAAAAAAAGGAGATTAAAAGGAGGTCGAAGAAAGTTGATAGGATCAAAGCATCTTTTTTCTTTTTCTTGTTCATTTTTTTTTCGATCGATGAGTTGAAATAAAAATTGAGCAAAAAAAAAATATTTGCAAAATTTTTCGTATCTCTCTCAAAATTAAACTTTGCCCTATTTCCAGTAATTATGCATTTGCAAAAAGAAGAAAAGAAGAAGAAAAGAATATGAAAAGGAAGAAGAGAGAGAAGATTAACCAAGATATACATTCGTTCGTTCGATCGAGAAATCGATTTTGAAATCTACATTACACGTGCGAAATGTTGAAAGAGAAAGAAAAAGAAAAAAAAAAAGATTCTACGACCTTTGACATTAAATGATAATTAATTATTCATTTCGTGATGATAGTTAAGTAATAAATTAAGGAATACGGAATCGACTGATGATTGGTAGCTCGTAAAACGTCAATGTATTCATGGAATGCATCCTTGCTCCAAAGTGAAATAGAGATAGAGATAGAATTAGAGAGAAAGAGAAAGAGAAAGATAAAGATAAAGAGAGAGAGAGAGAGAGAGAGAGAGAGAGAGAGAGAGAAAGAGAAAGAAAGAGAAAAAAAATAATTTCTTTAATCTCGAATCGTGAGAAAGTTTTGCCCTGAGTTTGTCGTAAGGATTGTAAGAGAGAAAAAGATAGATAAATAGAGAGAGAGAAAGAGAAAGAAGAGAGAGATCATGAACGAAGAATCCATACCGATTAACTCGTGCTCGCACGAGTCGGATTCGTTCGTGCGATCGTAAATTCTTGTCTTGCTAGTAACTTGTAACAGCATCCTTCCTGGACCAAGTTTAACTCGATCATCTCATCTCATCTCAGACAAGAACATTTTGCAAGGAGATATTACTCTGTAGTAGTTATCGAGACGTTTCAATCTTGAACTTTATTACGTATAGGATGTGCCGAATAAACAAACGGAATTTAACATTTGATTATATAATTAATTATTTAATTATATAATTAAATTAATTGTATAATTTGTTTCATGAATAATATATATATATATATATATATGTTGGTATAATATTTATTTTTATATCTGATATATTCATTTATAATTTTTTTATATATATAGATTTATTTATTTATTTATTTATTTATTTATTTATTTATTTATGTATCTATGTATGTATGTATATTGTATAATAATTTTATATAATAATGAACAAATATAAGATTTAATATATAACAAAATGATTAATAAAATGTGATTAATAGAAAAAAAATACATATACATACATACATAAAATATATATATATATATACATACATAATATTTATTTTTACATAATAGATATCCGTTTACACGTCTGATTATATTTTATATAATAATTTTATACGATTGTCATATTTAATAATGATAAAATATAGATAGATAAAAATTATTCCTATTTTTTATTTCATTTTATTTTATTTTATCATATTAACAAAACTGTTACGCGTAATAACTAAATAATTTTTCCCCTCTCACATTTTTCTTTCCTTTTTTTTTTTCTTTGCAGGAATGCCAATCGTTGAAGGAAGATAATAGAAAATTACAGAACGCATTAGCATTAAATCAAGTGCCGCACGTCCAAGTGATCGACAACGTTTTTCTTCAGACTCAAATTGAGACGCTTCAGTGGCAACTTAAACAGGTAATTATTGTCATCATCATCATCATCATCATCATCATCATCATCATTATCATTATTATTGTCGTCCTCATCACCATCATTATCATTATTATAATTATCATCGTCATCATCGTTATTATTATTTTTATTATTATCATCATCAGTTGAAAATGTTTGAGAAGTCACGTGCCAACAGGATTGATAACATTTCCAACAAAACTGGTTCACCTTGCTCCGATTATACGATATCGACTTGTTGTAAGTTGTAACCGGTACAACTCTCACCCAATACACAGTGCCAGTTAATCGGATTTCCCTCTCGTCTTTCCTTCCTCGTTCAAACCTGATTTCGCGTTCCGGTATTAAATTCGTGTCTTATCCTTATCGTCCCATGTCTTCCACGTTCTCACGAGTATCATTAAGCTCAATCTATTTCGTAATCTTTCTGTTTATTTTTTTTTTTTTTTCATATTTTATTCTTTTTAATACAAAATATTTTAATACGAGAATTGTAGAGATTTGCATGTTGGTAATCGATCGAGTCAAACACATAATTCAATAATTTCTTTTTAATTTTTGCTTTTTTTTTTTTTCTCAAAATGAATATAGATCAAAAGGTAAATGTGAAAATTGATAGAAAATTTCCAATCTCGTAATTAGTTTTTTCTTTCCATTCTTTTTATTTATTTATTTATTTACTTATTTTTCTCTTTTAACGTAGATCATAAGAGTTACAAAAAAAAAAAAAAAACGAGATAAAAATTCAACGAATGTCATATGATAATTTTATTCCTCAAACAAAACAAAAAGACACGTATATAACAATGTAACAAATTTATATCGTTTCTTTTTCTTTTTCATTATCACGATAGATCGAGTCAAACAAGCAAATGTATCGATCGCTGATGGAAGAAGTGGCACGTTTCTTAGACCGAGCCCACAAGAGCCTGATTATTCTTCACGAGAAGAACAATTCCAAGGACAAGAATAATGCTCGTGTACCACGTAGTCGTAGCGTTCATGCAGTCGATACGACGACTACGACCGATTGTTCACCGAATCGTGGCAATTCGACAAATTCATCGTCGTCATCCGGATCATCCCGTTTTACAAGAGCCAAATCCGTAAATCAGATATCAGGTGGTTCTGCTTTCCGCGAATTCACGTGGTCTGTGTTACGCCGTAATCAGAATACCTGTACCGATAACAATACACAACCACCACCGTGCCGTGAGCAATCTTATCAGGAAGAAAAAAAGATGGCCGATGGTGTTACATATACGAAACCAAAACAAATGGAATTGAATCCCGACGACGTGCCACCGGAAAAATTGTCCCAAGAAGCTTTTAGGTATAAACGATTTATATTGATCATTCGTTGATCACTTGTGTTATATCGTTTTAACGAATTACAAATTAAATATACACGTACACATATCTATATATGTATATATATAAATATAATTTGTAGGTTGATGAGAACGGTACAATCCTTATTAGCGATGAGAGAACCAGATTTATCAAGAATGTCACCGTTCGAGGACAGTGGAATATCACCGTCACCTACCAACAACCATCATCATCACCATCACCACCATCATCACCATCATCACCGTCAGGATAGTTCTTCCTTGTCCCAAAGAGATAATTTCGTAAACACGTCGATGGTACAAGAGGACAATTATGAAAATTGTATTGGTGATAGTGAACAAGAACGTGTCCGTGATCATGAACGTGAACGTGAACTTGGTAACGAGTCGAATTGTTTACAGTTTGATAGCCGAGATATTTGCCAATTGAAATTGAACTCGTGTAACACGGATGTAAATCGTAATCTACAGAATTTGTTGCCAGGTGTTAGAACGTCGGTAGATGCTACGTCATATAATTCGGCTAGCAGTAAAACCACGGAAGAGGAAGAACAGATTATTGTTTCCAGTCGTGATAACGCGTTAGAAGAAACTCGTGAACACGTATGTAATACTAATGGAAATGTTACCTCGACTCCTATCAAATGTACCAAACGATTAGAGAAAAAAGGTATTAACGGTATAAGCGATCTCATGGTTAGAGCTGTCAGAGCCAAATTAGCCAATAGCGTGAGCAGCGCCGAGGACGAAAGTGGATTCTCATCGATGAGCTCTTTTCAAGAGGTCGGTTTACCAACGTCACCGATCACATCTATCAAGGGTTGTCACACGGAGGTTGGATTACCAGAGATCCCAATACAAAAGGTTCCTCGCAGACGATGGTCCTCCACAGCCAATGAGATACAGGCGCTTATCAAACGGCACAGTAGTGCCGCGAACTTTCCAACTGCACAAACCAATAACGAATCTTTAAGCGTTTGGGTTTAAGATTTTTTTTTTCTTTCTCTCTCTCTCTCTCTCTCTCTCTCTCTCTCTCTCTCTCTCTCTCTCTCTCTCTCTTTTTTTTTCTTTCTTTCTTTAGATCGATTTATGACTTAGGTGTACAATTTTTATTTGTGTGTCTTTTTTTCTCTCTCTCTCTCTCTTTTTTTTCTATATTTTTTTCTCTTTTCTTTTTGTAAAGTAATTGGCCTGTTTTGTTAGAGAAAGAGAGAGGGAGTGAGAGATAGAGGGGGGAGAGAGAGAGAGACTATTTCTTTGAAAAGTGATTTAAATCTATTTAAATGTAAAATTATTATTAGGTGTAACATTTGCTTTTAATTAAATTACTTAGATTGTTGTGCTTAAGAAAGAAAGAAAGAAAGATAGATAAAGATAGGGATAGGGATAGAGTAGAGGTAGAGATAGAAATAGAAATAGGTAGATAGATAGATAGATTGATTGATTGATTGATTGATTGATTGATTGATTAATAGATAGATAGTTTCTTTGAAAAATTGCTTTTCTCATTTCTTTTCTTATGTTTCTGTAAATATACTTTTTTATTATTATTATTATAATAGATACACACACAGATATATGTATGTGTGTAAAATTTCGACTGGATTCCCAGAACAATCGCAACATTAATATTATATCTCTATTGATATATTTTCTTTACACACACACACACACACAAGCAATGTTACTACTACTTCGACTGCCACACAAGCTGTTAAATCTTATACAGTGTATCTAATTATGGTGTTAATGTGACCTATATTTAATAGGACGAAATAAACATAGGTTCCGTTCGTCCTAATGAAACGTAATTTATAATCTAATAGATATAAAAATAAAACTACGAAGGAAATATAATCCTTGATAAGTCAGATGCGCGGGGAGATATATCGAACGTGGAACTGATAATTCGATTGTTAGATATTTATTAGATATTAATTGTCGATGTTTCGTCGAAAATTTTTGTCGGATGTTCGATCCGTTTCCCAAAGAGATTCGAGAACCTCCATGCTCTATTTCACGCGTCATAAATCTTTTTTGGAAAATTGCAAAAGCAAAAAAAAAAAATGAAAAAAATTAAGTAAAATAAAAGTAAAAAAAAAAAAACGTAAGAAAGTATAATCCTTAGGGAATAATTAATAATAATTATTATAATAATTATAATAATAATAATAATAATAATAATAATAATAATCATTCGAAAGTCATTGTAGAAAATTTGTACGAGAATTTCGCATGTGTACAATTTAGAATTATTAGAATTATTATTAATCGTAAGATAACCATGATATATCAATTAAAAGCTGATCATCGGCATGATAAATATAAAAATTGATCGAGTCCGTTTCGGTCAATTATATGGGAAACAAATTAAGTCTACGATGACAATTATTATTCTTTTTCTTTTACTTTTTTTTTTTTTTTTTTGGGAGGGAAGGATTATCCAGTACTATTGAAGTATTTTATTTCGTTTTTCTCGGTTTCTCTTTCTGTAGTTTTCTTTTATATTTTTCGACTTTTTTTTATGAATGGATCTCCTTGCGAATTACGATTGATCCTTCTGACGCATGCAAACAGAGCGGGGAATTTGAACATTTTTTTCTTCTTTTTTTTTCCTTTTTATTTATGCACTTAATCCACTGATTCGGTTCAAGTAATTATCTGTATATTTCGAATTTATTTAAAGTAAATGTGCAAGATATGACAATGCGAGATTTCATACGACGACTTCCATATTTTATAATTAGGATATATATGTATGTATGTATGTATGTATGTATGTATGTATGTATGTTCACGAAGTGTTTAAATCTCTATTAAAGCGTTACATTGACTATACATGCGATACAAGTAATTAGGAAAAATGATGTGACGATATTAATAATGATTGAGCATTTAAATCATATGTGTAGCGTATATATTGTAATAATTTTGTTCACATTATTTTTTTTGAATTTTTCTATCTTAATGTTCTCACGTTTGTCATTTGAATTTATTAATTGAATAGTAAAATGGAATTCTCCGCAATATAATTATATATATATATATATATTTTTTGTATACCTCCCTCTTCGTTCTCTTAAAAAAGAAGGAAAGAAAAACAAGAAAAGTCCCTGTCGAAAGGCAACCCGTTATACGAGAGTACTCAACGAGAAGCATCTGATTTTGAAATACTTCGTCGAGTACGATTATTTAACCTTTTTATTGATTACACAACGGTTTCATCGAGTCATTAAATTATCGTATAAGTAAAAAACTTTATCAAATCCATATCTGTATAATATTGCTGTTGATAAATTGATTTTGTTTAAATATTTTTTCACGTAATTAAATACGGAAACAAATCTAAAATAACGAATGAATGAAAGAATGAAACAACGAGGAAAAAGAATTGAAACGTTTTAACGGTTTTTGTTGATATAACGATTTAAAAATTTGAACAAGGAAAGCTTCGGAAATCGACCGCTAGACGGAGCATCTGTTGTAGCTAATCTCGTACAGCAGCGCTACGAAACAGTTTGCAACATGGCGTCCGAAACGATTGAGACGCGCGGCTTTTCGTTCCGACATTATTCGCGGCAACGACAATGGAAAAGTTATCGAATTGAATCAAAAACGGTACGAAACGTCGCGGAATAAGGAGACGGTTCGAAATATATCAATATTTTATCGCGTCATGCGAACGAGAAAGGATTAATCGGATAATATTAGTGGTAGCAATCCGCGGACTCGAATCAAATAGTTCGTTAATTTCGATCGATGGCGCGTCGATCGCCATCTCTCGTGTACTTGTATTCGTTTATCGTTCTTCGCCGGTTAAACACGACCCGACGCGCGCGTGTGTGTGTGTAGCGTGCGCGCGTGTGCATACGCGTGCGCTTGTGTGGTATTAACCGTCTCGTTGACAGTAACGCGGTACGTTAAAAAAAACAAACCGAATCGATTTTATATCTTTATAAAACGAAAAATAAATTATATTATTCCGCGACGATCGACAAAGTATATCATCGTTGTTATCGACGCGAAACGAGGAAATATTGGAAACAATGATAATGAGAGAAACAACGTGAAAAAATCTATCGGCATCGTTATTATTGATACAACAATAAGAAGGTGGATGACTGACCTTGTATCGGAAGATTCGAAGAATCGTGAAAGAAAGATGACGTCGTTCGATCGAAGATGAAAACAAAAGAGAACGAGAACGATGAGAACGACAGGAGAACGAGACGAGAAAGAAAAGGAAGATGGAAAAGAACGGATGGTGCGGAATGGGAGAGCGAGACGCGAGTATGTAACGGCCGCAGGCGCGTAATAACGATAAGGAAGAAGCATAAGGCGACGTTCGTTACCGTACCGACCGATACGACGACGGTCGGTAAGGTAGTTCGCGATAGGTCGTTCGCGGCTCGTCGAAGAGATCGCGCCAGGGAGGGAGCTACTTTTAGATCGATTTTCAAGAGTACGGGAACTAGAGCTACGCGGCTACAGCAGCGGGAGCAGCACATCAGCGGCGACAGCAGAGCAGAGCAGCAGAGTAGAGGAAGATCAGAATCAGATCAGATCATAGTAGAGGAGAGTAGAGAGGAGAGGGAGAGGTAGAACCAACGTGCCGGCGCACGGGCCAAAGAGGTCCGCGTTTATTTTAACGTAGTTCGAAGGGCGTTCGAACGGGCCGCGATCGGTCGGTCGGTCGGACGTTCGGACGTTCGTTCGTTCGGTCGCTCGCTCGTTCGCTTGCTCGCTCGCTCGCTCGCTCGGATGAGTCCGGCCTTCGGGACGAGGAGTCGCACGTCAATAAGTTTTGATCATTTGTCTTCCTCGAAGAGAAGTTATATTATAATTCTCCTCGGAGTGTCACCTCGGGAGAGAGCTTGTCCGTTTTATCGTCCTACGTCAGAAATACGAACACTTCCTGTTTCTTCTTTTCTTCTTGTTTCTCCTCCAGCTGCAGCTCCTCCGTTTGCTCCTCCATAACCTGCTCCTGTTCCTCCATCTCCTTGATTTTAACGAGCTCCTTTCTCCGTCGTTCCTTAAAGCTCGGCTAGCGCTTAGTGCGCATCACGCAGGCGCTTGGCCGCTATCATCATTTCTCTCTCTCTCTCTCTCTTTCTCTGTCTCTATCTCTCTCTCTCTCTCATCCCTATCTCGCATGTGTTTCGGTCTCTCTTGCACTCCTTCGTTCGCGCATACCACACGAAATCCTCCTCCTCCGTCACCCCCACCACCACCACCACCGCTACCACTACTACCGCCACCACCTCCTCCTCCTCCTCCTCCTCCAGCACCTCCTTCTCAGAGCTAACACCCCACTACCCCTTGCCGATACAAGCACGCTACCGCTACCCCACCACCAGCCACCATTTACCACTACCATTATTACTACTGGCACCGGCAGCCCACCCACCCTCCCTCCCTCCCTCCCTCTTTCCCTCCCTCCCAACCACCTCTACCTCCCTCCGTCCTCTCGTCGGTCCGTCCGTCCGTCTGCTCGTTCGCTCGCTCGCTCGCTCGCTCGTCCGTCTGTCCGTCCGTCCGTCCGTCTGTCTGTCTGTCTGTCTGTCTGTCCGTCTGTCCGTCCATCCGTCCGTCCGTCCGTCCGTCTCTCTCTTTCGCGCGCACACCTCCGGCCGCCAGCGCCGAACGTGTCCGTCTGTCCGTCCTTCTTTATCCCGCACACCCGAGAAAGTTATAAGTAAGTGTGTGTTGTATCGACGATATTACCGCTGGTGCCTATACTCCTCTCTTAGCCACGGGGGCCACGAGATATATTATACGGGAGTGTGCGCGCGTGTTTAAGACTAATAAGTGTGTAGTAACGTTTTTACTGGCGCAGTGCGTGAAATGAGCGACAAGGACCGTTCCTCGCCCACCCTCGTTGAAAACAGCCTCAAGTCGCTACTCGACCAGCCGAGTATCTTTCCGCTGATCGGTAAGTAACGAGAAATCAAGAGTAATATATATATGTGTATTTATATATATATATATATGTATATACATGACTTGTATATATGTATATGTATGTGTATATATGTGTGTCACGCGCATTCTCTCTCTTTTTCTTTCTTTCTCTCTCTCTCTCTCTCTCTCTCTGTCTATCTGTCTTTCTTCCTCTGTATGTCTGTCTGTCTATCTCTTTCTCTGTCTCTCAACATAGTTCTCTGTCCTTTACCACAGACGTTTTCTTCGTCGATGAAATGTGCACGAGAACGTTCGAAACTACTCGTGTCCTCTTTTTCTAGGACAAATTCCCCTCTCGTTCCCGAAAACTCGTGGAAACGTTTGTATTGGAGAATCGATGGTGTTATCTCTCCTTCTCTCTCTCTCTCTCTCTCTCTCTCTCTCTCTCTTTCTCTTTCTCCATCGCTAATGCGAAAATTCTCTCAGAGAATTTCGATGAGCTAAATCGTACGCGAAATCGTACGTTTAATCCTATCGTTCTTTCTGTCTCTCTTCCTCTCTCTTTCTACTTCTCTTTCTTTCCTTCTTTTTCTTTCTCTATCTTTCTCTCTCTCTCTCTCTCTCTCTCTTTCTCTCCTCCTCATACATATATCCCTTTAGATTCACAGCAGTCGTCTTAAAGCACGCGATCGTCTTCGAAACTCGCGCAAATTCTACCCCAGCGCACGCTGGTGGCGGTCATAAGGAAGTATACCTAGTAGAAAATATACGTATACACGTCTCTATCGTGTATGTATACACGTACATATATAAGTATGATGTACGAAGTACGTAAGTTAGTTCGCGATTCGTACTTCCTCGTGACTTTTCGTCATCGTCATCTCTCTCTCTCTCTCTCTCCTCTCTCTCTCTCTCTCTCTCTCTCTCTCTCTCTCGTTCTCTTAATGTTTCTATTAAAATTCGTGTCTATCTATCATTTATCCTTTTCTATTCGTTCGGGAGGAAAATGTACGAACGTACACGGAAAGAAAGTGAGTAGTTAAGAAATAAGAGAGAAAGATTATAGATAAGAAGAAGAAAAAGAGGAAAACGACGCGACGACGACGACGACGCAAAGTAGAAGAGAAAGAGAGAGAGAGAAATAAAAAAGACAGAGAGACCGAACTAACGTGTGCTACTACACGCTCATTGTTGCGCCGGCGCTCGTCTCCCGATTAACCTCATTCGGACCCCGTGTGGCGCACCACGTGACATTCCGCCGGCCTAACTTCGCTCTACCCTCTCCCCACTCCTTCCCCCCTCTCTCTCTCTCTCTCTTTCTCTCGGTCCGTCTATACCCTTCTCACTCAGCTCACACCCAACCTAACCGCACGACGTACGAGAAACGCGTTCGGTTTCTTTCGGCCTCGGCTTCTTCTCTCGTGATCGTTCGTATATGTTCGTTTTCATTCGGTTTCTACATACACATACGAACTCATTGCATACACTAACCTTACCGACGGACCGACCACCAACCCAACGAGCAACGACGAACGAACGAACGAACGAACGAACGCGCCGGATTGTGAAACGAGCTGCGTTTTATTAATGCCATGTGATAAAATTCTCTTCGCGCCGTTGTAACGAAAATTATTCATTTTTGAATGAGAATCTCTATCTACCATCGTCGTCGTTATCATCGTCATCGTTTTCGTCGTCGTCGTCGTCGTCGTCGTCGTCGTTGTCGTCGTCGTTGGCATTGTCGTTGTTATTACGTTCTCGCGAGTGACCCTGAACGAGTTGAACCTTTCAAAAGTGACGCGTATTTACGACCCTTCGTATTTTTATTGATTTCGTTTGCCTTGTTGTCTTCTTTCTTGTTATCATTATTACTATTATGTTATTATTGTTTCTTTTCTTTTTTTATTTTTTTTTTTTAATTTTTTTTTTCTTCTTTCTTTTCGATCGAGTGCGTAAATATTCATACGCGTATTTAACGTTGATTCATGTTTGATTATATATATGGAACATGAAATGATGTTTATCAACGTTTATCTATTGAGATATTGTTAATGAATATCGTATATAATATGTACATATGTACGTACGTAGCTGATACGTATTTACGTATATCGAGAGTACAAGCTCGTAGTATTATTACTGTTTCTTCTTTTTTTTTTTTTCTTCTTACTTTTTATCATAATTCTTGGTAAACGCGAGATGCTTTTACGATATCGTCGATTTATGCGGACAATCTTCATTGATTAGAATGTACGAATGAATATGTGTGCTCTTACTTTTTTTTTTAATCGAGTTTTAAATTATTAATGATTTGTTATTGATAATTATAATAATATTTAATATAGTTATAATATTTTAAATTACAATAACTAATCGTTAATGATTTAAAATTATTAATGATTAATTTATTATAATGATATTTTATGGATATATTCTATATATATATATAAATTTTATATACGATATTATCATTGTAATATGTATGCGTTTATAATATTCGATCGATTTATGAGTTTATTATACTCTTTCTTTCTTCGGTTAATATACGAGCCTTTAAAAATAGACAATTTGCGGAAAGCTATTAGCAGTATTAGATGTACTGGAACACGTCGAAAGTAAACATTCGTTTTCGTTTAGAAGGACATATTTTATCAACTATATCCTTGAAACATCATCTTTACCACGATACGCGTATTTCTAATTTATATTGGATTTATTTCTAATCGTTGATGTTTAACGTGATAAGATCGATTCACGCGATTTCAGATTTCTACGTGATTTTATCTCGTTAAACTTCACCACTTAAGGATTATTAGAAACAATTAGAAAATTGCTTGGTATTAATAATTTTATCTTCTTCTTCTTCTTCTTTTTCTTCCGTTTTTTTTTCCCCTTACAAATCGAGTTTATTTTTCTTTTTGCGTCAAAGCTTTTGATTACTAATTAGAATCATTATTTTTTTTTTTTTTTAATAATATTTCTTGCGATTTGTTGGTCGTATAAAATATTTTTTTTCGAGTCGAATAAGTTGGTGACAAAAAAATTTCGTTGGTAGATCGAACGAAAATTGACATTCTCGATTCGAGAATTAGAATCTATGTTTCTAATGAAACAGTCGTTAGCGATGTTATAACAGTTGTTATCGATATGAAATACTCTTTTACGAGTCTTGGCGAACCACTCGAAATTATTTCGAACGTAAAAAATGTATTTGTAAATGAATTAAGAAAAAAAAAAAAGAAAGATAGAGAGAGAAGAACAAACGTCGATTTTTCTCGATCAGGAATTAATATCGATGATTTCTAATGAAATTTTAGACAACTCAAATACGATATTATATTTTCTATGACGTATGTAAACGATTCGAAATCATTTGGAATAGAAAAATTATGTGACTAATCGAAGCAAGTTCTGCTTGATTACAAATTAGAATCGATGATATCTAATGTAATAGTAATTGACTACGTGTTTTTTTTTTTTCTTCTTGTTTTTCTTTTTTTACGAGAGAAATAAAATAATAATTTAATTCATTGAGAAGTCTCGATTAGAGAGAACAGGTTTGATAATGAAGATGATATAAATAAACAAAAAATCAATTGATCATTATGCAGTATTATTAATCTATCGTTAGAAATACGTAGATTCTTTTGATAACGTAATTCTAAGATCTTCGAAAAGTTCGTCGAATATTTTGAATTATTTTTATCATTTTATTTCTCTCTCTCTCTCTCTTTCTCTCTCTCTCTCTCTCTCTCTCGTTTTTACTAGTCTTTTCTTTTTTTTTTAGATCTTAGCTTTATGACTTGCATTGAGTAATGTGAAAATTTATCTATGATTATATTATGTATGGATAATGTATGTATTTATATACATATATACGTATATATATGTATATATTATAATTATAATATATATGTATAATTATAAAAAAATATATATATGTATGTAGATATGTATTATATACATGTATGTAGGTATATATATATATATATATATATATACATATTTGTATATAGAATTTTCTTTTTCTTTTGTTGTATATTTCCTCTTCTTTTTTTTTCTTCATTTTTCTTTTTTTTTCATTCTTTCTTATCTATATAAGGTACTTATAATCTTTTTATCATCATCACGTTTTATACGAGGGATTGATGAAAAGTTTGAAGCAAACGATTATTAAGAATCGATTATTCCATTTCGAAAGAATTCTATCGATCAAAAAATTTGTTTGTCCTATTTTTCTCTTCAGATTTTCAGCGTATTCGAAGCGATCTTTCAAATCATTTAGAAAATTTCGATTGAATAAGTGTAATTTAACGAATATTTCGATTTCTCGATTTAATCGCTGTGTTCTCTTTTATTTTTATTATTTAACATAGTCATTATTATTCTAAACGTACATACATACATACATATATTCATACATACATATATACATACATACATTTATCTCGTTTTATCAGGCATCTTTCTCGACTAGGAAAGGATCATTTTTCATGCATGTATGCATTCGTGTATGTATATGTATATATGTGTACAAGTGTACGTGTTGATTCAGTTAATCCGAAGAGAAAATCTTTTCGAGTAGATTCAAAACTCGTGACTTCGAAGTTTAATGTTAGGAAGACGTGGATATATCGAAAGAAGATATATTTCAAGCATGGAGGAAGGCTGGCTCTCGTCGACTTGCGATATCTCGAAAAAGAAGAAGAAGAAGAAGAAGAAGAAGTAGAAGAAGAAGAAGAAAAAGAAGATAATACCGAGTCGATGTAAACTAAACACGTGTTCTCGAGATAACAAAATGATCTACGATACACTGATACTGTATATACATATAAATCTACATATATATAACGTATTATAAAAAAAATATATATATATATACATATACGATTTTTCTTAAATGTCTATAATATATATTATATATAAATAAATTATTATATATATGTATATATATATATATATATTTCAACGTAGGAATATCGAAATTAAGTATAAATAAATTCATAATACGAATAAATACATAATATTCATAAAGTGGATATTTTCGTTTCAAAAATTAGAGAAAAAGAGGGAGACAGATAAAGAAAAAGATAAATCCCAAAATTTATTTATTCAATTCGTATTCTATAAAAAGTTATATTTATTACTAATTATTAATAACATGTGTCCAATGAAATTGTTTAGAAATGGAATGTTTCGCGTAGAGAAAATTTTCATCTTTCGTCGTGTAGTAAAACGATTGAAATTCGAACGAGTTTAGAAAGAGAGTGGGAGATAGAGAAAAAGGAAGAGAGAGAGAGAGAGAGAGAGAGAGAGAGAGAAGATAGAGATGTTCCATAGTAAAAGCGAGAATTGATTATGTGCCAAGCTTCGAAAGCTTCGTTCTCGCTCGATCGGTCAACGAGTGAGAATGAGTTGGAATAGAGATAGATAGATACATAGATATATAGATAGAGAAAGAGGGGGAGGGAACAAGGTGATACACGATCTAATTGCTTCGGTAAATTTGGCCTGGTCGAAGCGTTAATTATTTCAGAGTCTTAATGCAACGACTCGATTGGATTATAAATGTTCTAATTAAATTAAAAAAAAATTATCACGTTCGATCGAACGCTATAAAGAAAAAAAAAAAACAAAAAAAACAAGGGGGAAGAGGGAACGAAAATAGAAAATAATAAGTTCAGTACGAATGAAAATTAATAGAGAAAATTTTTCCGTAAGAAACTTCGTAAAGTTCCGTTGAAATTTCAATTTATCGAGAAATAACGAGCAACTAAAAATCGAAAACAAAAAAAAAAGAATGAGGACATGCTGATAGACGATGTAATTGCTATACGATAAATTTAACGACGCATATTAATTCTTTATTATAATGATTTATTTCGAACTTCGTTTCTCTCTCTCTCTCTCTCTCTCTCTCTCTCTCTCTCTCTTACAATTCGACAATAATAGTCTTATCGTTGGATAAAAAATATTTTTAGTAAATATGTGAAATACGATATATGTACGATGAAACGAAATTAATCCGAATTAATTCGACCATGTCAAACGTATTTAGAATATTCAGGAGACAGAGAAAATATTTCGTAGACCTTGTAATATTTTGGAAAAATTGAATGAAAAGGGAAGATAAAATTTATTTCAAAGAATTATCGTCCGCGATAATTAATAATTATTTTTATCGTTGGATTAAAAATATTTCGAGTGAGGAAAAATTACAAAAAAAAAAAAAAAAAAAAAAAAAAAAAAAAAAAAAAAAAAAAAAAAAAAAAAAAAAAAAAAAAAAATTAAATCAATTATATCACAATATCCACGTTTCAGAATTAGGTAATTAACGAGAGGAAGAATATCTTCGATTAAATCTCGATGGGATTTCGTAGAGAAATTTGCAAAAATATTTTGTTCGAAGTAAAATCGATAGAATGAATAAAGCGTAATCGAAGGAAGAAGAGAATCATCTTTCAGAAACTTTTGCTTTAAGAACAATTAAACGCGATGATTATCGCGAAAGAAAAAATATTTTTATTACGGAGTGAAGGCAAAAGAAAAAAATCGGAAAAGGAAGGGGAAAGGGGGGAGAAGAAAATATAATGAACACTTTGAAAAATGTTTTAAGGTATTCAAAGGAGAGAAAGGAATTTCGGAAAAGTTTCGGATAAATTTTGATCGAGATAAGATCGAATAAGAAAAGAAAGGAAAACAGACGAAAGAAGAAAAACGAATAAGAGTTAAAAGAGAGAAAGAGAAAGAGCAAGAGCAAAAGATAGAAAGAGAACCATTAGAGAAGGTAATTGGTCGAATTGGAAAGTCTGGAAGCCTCCTGGCTCCCTGCCTTCCCTTTCTTTCTTTCTCTCTTCTCCCTTCTCCCTTCTCCCTTCTCCCTTCTTCCCCATTCCCGTTTGCTCTCGTTTATACCCCCTTTATATTGATCGACATAAATACGAAGTTGCAGTTTGCCTCGTGTCGGCGCTCTTCGTGCCGGTGCGCTTCGTCTCGTGCACGCCTCTGCATAATTCGACTATTCGATATATAAAATATATATATATATATATATATATATATATATATATACACATAGATATATATAGGCATACATAGATATTATTCTTTATATTTAAAAAAATTGTTTCTAAACAATTTTTAAATCTTTCCAAGTACTTACGTATTATATATATTATGTGTACGTAAGTGTGTATTTATGAATTATGTATGTATGTATGTATGTATGTATGTATGTATGTATGTATGTATGTATGTATGTATATGTATATGTATATGTATATGTATATATGTGCTGTATTTACGTTTCCTATATACATTTATGCATATTCATTTCTTACGTAGAGTTTATATCTCATATCTGAACAGCTGATTTGTGACACGTGTTTCGTTGTTTAAAGAAATTTCACTATTTTTCGAAGTGTGATTTAAATTATAAAGAAAGTAATCTGGATAGCGTTATGGTGAGAAATTGAATTATTATTATTATTATTATTATTATTATTATTATTATTATTATCATCATCATCATTATATCGTTCTATTTTTATATGGTGTATATATAATATATACGCGTCTATTTTATATTTAGGTATAATTTTCCTTTTTTTTTTTTTTTTAAATATAGTTATATACATATACGCAGTTATGACGATCAGAAATAGATAAGATAGTTATCTCTGGATAAGAAAAAAATTTTTAATTTTCTGAATGTTATACTATACATATATACATCGTGAATATATGCAGACAATATTGGAATCGGATTTAATGTTTTATGAATTAAAAATTATCTTTTTACATAGCAAGCATGTAGGATAATGAAAAAACGCGAAATATGTCTATTCGAAGAAAAGAAAAAAAAAATAAAAAAAAATAAAAAAGAATGAAAAGAAAATGCAAAAACACGCTAAATAATTCACAAGTATATTCGAGTGCAAATATTATTACGTCAGTATTATGCGATAATTCATAATCAGCAAACATGTTATCGACGATCCTGGAATTTAACCCGAAGTGTATATTCGATGATAATCCTGATTCATACGTTCTTTAATACATTTTATCACTTCGTAAATCCAGTTCTTGATGATTTGTAATTCATACATACGATATTACTATCGTTGCGAATATATAATTCTATAATATATTATTTCAGTATTTATTATTATTTTATTACTAGAAAATGATTAATTTAATCATTTATTTAAATAATTAGTTGAATGCAATCATTTTTATTCGATATATATATATATATTTACATATAGAATTTATTATAACGATTTATTTAGAATAAATATTATAATATATATTTTATTAATACACACGTATAAAAATAACATTCGTACGTGTGTGTGTATGAGTATGTAGATAGCTATGTATGTCCCATAACAATTACATAGATCTATTTATTAGAATATTTTTTTCGTATATTATTTACTTTAATCAATATTTCAATATTACAATTTTCTATTATCAATTATTTATTAGTAGCTTAAAAATAATATAATTTAATATTAAATAGTATATATATATACAATTATTAAGTAAATAATACATTAACTAATATTATATATACACAAATATATACACATTTACATAGAGTATATTCTTTTTATATAAATTGATATTAAAAAAAAAAATAATAATAATAAAAGAAAAAGCATTTATCTTACGAATACACATACTAACATTTCCAATTACACATATATATACACACACACACACACACACACACAAATACACATGCATTTATATATTATAGTTACATATAATAGACGATAGTATATACATTGATAAAGATTATGTTTATACTTGTTGCAAGATGCGTTACTTAATCCATGCTCGGCCAACTAATTCGCGTAATTCAGTGATGACACATGGTTGTGAACGGCCGGAACGAACTATGATATACTATATTCTATCTCTAACGTCGTTATATCGATCGGAGGAAAGTGAATGAGAAATGAAGCGACATGAAACACGCGACTTCTTGGCGTCGATCGAGTTCGAGCTTCCAAGTGCTTTCCACCTGTAATAAAGTACACGTTAAAAAGCCAGGGTCATCATCGATAACGTCAATGTCCACTCTTATATACGTGTGCACTTATATACGTACACATATACATACATATATGTAGAGAGAGAGAGAGAGAGAGAGAGAGAGAGAGAGGTGGGGGAGGATGTGACGCGTAACGATGACAAACTATAAACGATCGACGAATATTTTTGTCGAATTGTATTTTAAATACAATTACGAAAGAAAAGGAGGGGAAAAGAAAGAAGAAAGATCTGCAATAAAAATAATACGACAGTTAGCAATAATTGGACAAGGTGATATAGTAGATTTTATTGTATTGTAATTTATTGATTCCCATTGTAAGACACTATTGGAAATTTTTTTGAAATTTTTCAATCATTGCTTTATCTCTGAATTGTTATTTTTCTTTTCTTTACATATGGACATCATTTTTAAATCATCGTCGTCATTTATTTTATTACTATTATTATTGTTATTATTATTATTATTATTATTATTATTATTATTATTTTGTTTTTTAATTCAACCTTTTTTTAAGAACAATCAGTTTTATCCGACATTCGCCATTGTGTAAATCGATTTTATTTGATAAAAAGAAAAATACATAGAGACGCGTTCACATTTTATATACTTACGTACAAAGTTTTGTTTGCAAAATAAGAAAAGTTTGAACGAATAAAAACGACCAATGTTTCCTTTGGAATTAGTGTTTACATAGTAAATCGTAACGGGGGACGTATTTCAAACAGTTCGAAGTGGTGTTAGTAATAAG
This sequence comes from Vespula pensylvanica, assembly GCF_014466175.1. Classification (NCBI taxonomy): domain Eukaryota; kingdom Metazoa; phylum Arthropoda; class Insecta; order Hymenoptera; family Vespidae; genus Vespula; species Vespula pensylvanica. The sequence continues at coordinate 1,994,246 of NC_057692.1, read as the reverse complement.
AATATGTAAAGTCGAATAGAACGCTTCTCTTCTCTCTCTCTCTCTCTTTCTCTCTTTCTCTCTTTCTCGTTAGTAGTGGTAAACCTTAAAATAGTAAGTTCCAACTAGGCGTGACAGTTATACGAGGATGCCATCTGGCATATAGTAAAGCTCTAACACGTAATAAAGTATTCTCTTACGGCGGAAATAGACACCTATCTTTGAGTTCGAAAGGCCGAGCTTAGTCGACTTTAAAGTTTCAATCTATTCATGAACGATCCAGATATATCCTCATTATTCTTTTCCTTTCTTTCTTTTTCTCTTCTTTCTTTTTCTTGTTTTAATCACTTTTCTAAGTACTTTTCACATTTTCGATAACTCATAATATATTGAATATAGTTGAACAAATCAATAATTCGTAATCGATTCGGAATAATAATAATAATAATAATAATAATAATAATAATAATAATAATAATTTATTATATATATATATATTATGTTTATATATAATGTATACAATAATAATCTTTTAATTTATTTTAATATTATTATATTAATAATTATTTATATATAATAATAATTATTAATATAATAACGTAATAATAAATTAATTTACTACCTTTTTTAATCAAATGCATTTTCCATAATTCACGATATCATTTTTCATACAAATTATTGCATTCTCTATGAGAATTAACAGTCAGTCGTGAAACATAGTGATAATAATAACGATAATAATAATAATAATTCTTTTTTTCTAATTATACAATTTTCCATATACTTCTGATAATTCATGATAATGTATCTAATAGAAATAATTGCATCTTTAGAGAGAGAAAGAGGGGGGGAGAGAGAGAGAGAGAGAGAGAGAGAGAGAGAGAGAGAGAGAGAGAGAGAGAGAAATGCTTGCGTGCATCTAAATGCCATATACTCGGCAGTATTTTCTAAACAGTTTCGCACGAGTTATTAGACAAAGCGTGAAACCAATTCAAACGAATGATAATTCGTTTTAATAATTAAAAAAGGTATAGAATTCGTTGGCTATATTTAATAGAAAAGAGAGAAAAAAAAAGTTAATGATCTTATGTAATTAAATTTGTCGTATCTAGGTCGACGCATAAGGAATGAATTTTTTTGTTTGTGAATGTGTAGCTAAAGAAGAAAGAAAAAAATAGTCATAAAATAAATACTTTCGAAACAGTTTCACGAGAGTCGTTAAATGTAGCACGAAACTAATGCAAACGAATGATCAAATTCGTTTCGATTATTAAAAAGAATGAAAAAAAAATTTATGAATGATCGAAAATGAATCTTTTTTTTCTGTCGTCCAACGTTACGTATAGTAAAAAATCAACTAAAAATATGTAACTAAAGAGAAAAAAAGAAGAACCATCTCGCAATATTTTCGAAAATATGTTACATCCGTACATCGATAGACGAAACGTGAAACTAATAAAAGCTCGCTTGATAATTCGTTTTAATTATTAAAAGAAGAATAAGAAGAAAAAAAAAGATATATTTAAAAAATATATAAATAAAAAAATATATATATATATAAAAAAAAAAAAGAAAAAGAAATTATGAATGATCGGAAATGAATTTCTTTTCTTTTCTTGTTTTGTAGTCTAATATTAGAGTTGTACTAGGAGCTAAAAAAAATATTAGAAAAATTATTAGCTGAAAGGACATTGTAGTTCGGTTGAGTAAAGAGAAGTCTGTTAGATGGATCTCTCTCTCTCTCTCTCTCTCTCTCTCTCTCTCTCTCTCTCTCTCTGCCTCCCCCTCTCTTTCTGTCTCTCTCTTTTTTTTTCTCCGCAACATTTTGCGGTTTTCCAACGTTTTACGAACCGACCGTAAATTAGAGAAACGTTAGAAATTGTGGTAACCGGCAGCAGCTTGACGTTGGTCACACGGTTTGGTCCGCGTTACGAGTCACATTGGCTACGTCACGAGATTATTAAATCGAAAAAGGAAAAGCTGTCCAATAAATCGTCTGGAGGAATTTAGTGGCTCGTTTAACAATTAACCACATTCGAGAGAGGAGAGAGAGGAGAGAGAGAGGAGAGAGAGAGAGAGAGAGAGAGGAGATTAAAACGTTTTAACCTTTGACCTAACGCTACCTACGCGTTTTGTAAAAAACGTTCGAGGACATTCGACCATTTTCTAATATTTTAATTTCATTTTTTATTTTCATTTGTATTTTTGTTTATTCAAATGTATTATTAGTTTGGTCGATTAGCAATGCTGAAATTGCTATGTTATAATTAGATTAATTTGTAATATAATAATCTAGTAACGATTGCTTATAATTATATTATATTATAGTAGTATTAATAAATAGTATATATTAAAATATATTATAGAATTATTAATATTCTGTATGTTAAAATAATAAAAAATTTTTACATTGGTATCGTTCCTATCGATCTATATGAGAGGTATATTACATTATTATTTTATTTATTATTATGAATTATCTATATATGAAATTCTAATAATATTGAAGGTATATAAGTTAAACGATTGATGTTAGTTATTGGACGTTAGGTGATCACGAGTTGAAATTCTAAAACGATGAGAAATAGTATATGACTGTTTTCCTCTTTGGCTGTTGCTGTTAGTGCTTTTCCACGATACGTTTTAAACATGCGTATTTTTGGCGCGTCCGGGTTGGTACTAACCATCCGTACCCACGTCAATCGATTTGATGGACAGCCATGGTACACGAGAAAACAGTAGGTAATGCCAACTTTATTTCGGACAAAATTTCTTTCACTTTTTTTCTATTAACTAAACCAATTTTTTCTTTTTTATCCTTATTCGTGTCTCTTTTATTATCATATATAATAACTATATATGCTGATTACTCGTACACGTGTATGTATATGGATATAAATTATGAGGTTTTATTAAGCTAAATGAATTAAAGAATTTTTTACAAAACAAAAAAGTTGGGGTTTAGGGTCGATTTATGAGTCATTTTTTCTTATATAAATAAAAATCGATTAGGTTTATATTATAATTGGTCATCGTTGTTTAATTATTTGATTAATTATTCAATTAATAATCTTCAATAATCATTTCATTAATCATCATATAATTAATCAATTTATTCTTTATCATCTTTTAATTTATATATATATATATAAACTACATTATATATTCAATAATTAATAATTAAAATAAAATAAAAATCGATAATATCAAATTATATCGTAATAAATAGGATAAGAATTCTACTATTGAAAATATATATGTATTTACGTGTTCGATGAATAACTTGAAATGACTGTATATCGATTATCGATAAACATCATAAATAAATTAGAAGTTGAAGCATCTTGAAACATTGATTGCACACTTTCGAATTCTCTTCGTCCTTGATTATTAAAACGAACTGTACAGATTTTATATCTCTTCGAATTATTTTCTTCTACTACCATTTATATCGAGATATCGTAATGAAATTATAGATAAAAAAAAATCTTCAAAATAAATTTATCAAAAAAAATTCCGATCTTTTTTTACTTTTTTTCATTTTGTTTTCTTTTTCGAAGCAATCATATACCTACGCAATATGTAATAGTGTTATCAAGATATCAAAAGTTTCTAAGGCAATCTCAAAAATTGATATTGCGATCAATCGATAAATCGAGATTGTTTTTAAACTTAATTTCCTTTTTCTGTTTTTTTTTCTCTTTTTCATACAATAAAACTAACAAGATTAGAAATTTTCGATGTATCTAGGAATTTTTGGCACACCGCTTGTACATGATATATGAGCAAATATTTTTTAAATTGTAGATATATATCAATTCTATATATTGTAATCCAATTTTGTATTAATATTCTCCAAAAATGTTACATTGTAATACTAATACATAATTATGTACAGTAAAGTGGTTATCGCTTATAATTGAAATAAGACAAAGAGAGAGGGAGTGAGAGAGAGAGAGAGAGAGAGAGAGAGAGAGAGAGAGAGAGAGAGAGAGAGAAGTGAAAATAATATTAAATAAGTTTCCATTCGAAGAGTAAAATTTCAGTCTTAAAAAGAATATACAGATAGGTCGAAAAGGGAAGAGTAAAGGGGGTAGGGGATGGAAGGGGTAGATTCGAATCGAGGGTCGTTGCATCGTAGAAAAGTCCGCAGTTTCGATCGAAATCGTTCGAACTACTACGACTACGACGACGCTCTTTGATATTTCTCCATTTCTTCATTCCTCTTTCTCTTTTTTTCCCACTCTCTTTCTCTTTCTTCCTCTCTCTCTTTCTCTCTCTCTCTCTCTCTCTCTTGCTTGCTTTCTTGCTTTCTTTCCTTTCCATAAGGGAGGCAGGCTGATCTTCTTTTTACTTCAAAAGCTAGAGACATTTCAAAGTTACTACAACGACGACGACGACGATGACGATGACGACGACGATAACGATGACGATGACGATGACGACGACGATGACGATGACGATGACGATAACGATGACGATGACGACGACGATGACAGTGAGGACAACGATGATCACGACAAGAACAACGACGACGACGACAACGATGAGGGTAATCATGACGATGACGACAACGATGAGGGTAATCATGACGATGACGACAACGATAAGGGTAATCATGACGATGACGACAACGACAACGATGAGGGTAATCATGACGATGACGACAACGATGATGGTAAACATGACGACAACGGTGACGACGAGGACAATCACTACGATGAAAAGGACAACGATGACAACGACGACGACGACGACGACGACGACGACGAGGAGGAGGAGGAGGACGATGAGGACGACGACGAGGAGGAGGAGGACGATGAGGACGACGACGAGGCCGCTCGCCTCTGTTGGCCTGGCATGGCCTCCAAACCGCTTCTTCTTCTCTGGCAAATTTCCAAAACTTATGCCAGATTTCAACATACCGGTCCGACACGGATATTTTCGGATTTGCGGCGAAACTGCAACGTCTCTTTCTCTTTCTCGTTTTCTCTTTCTTTATCTGTCTATCTATCTATCTATCTATCTATCTCTTTCTTTATTACTCTTCGTTTTTCTTTCATCTCTATCAGAGAGGGAGGATGGGAGGGAGAGAGAGAGAGAGAGAGAGAGAGTTGGTTGGCGTTTTTTCTATCTTTTTTTCTTTCTTTATTTATCTTTTTTTTCTTTGTTTTTTTTTTTCTCGTCTTCTTTTTCTTTTTTTTTTCTTTTTTGCTTTATTTTTTCTCTCTCTCTCTCTTTTTTTTTTTTTTTCTTTGCCAATCTCTCGTGATTATAAACAAGCTTGAGAGATAAGATAGAACCAAATTTTGGGACCACTCTAGCCATTATTGTCGTATACAGATCGAACCGAAAGTTTCTGGATAGACCGAAAGTTCCTAGCTCTAGTTGAAAGTTTTTAGATAGAGTAAAGTTCCTAGTTCAGGATTGAAAGTTTTTAGGATGATTAAAAGTTCTCTACCTTCTATGATACTACGAGTTTACAATCTAATCAAAAAAAGAAACAGGGAACAGAAGGAAAAAGAAGGAATAAGAAATAATAATAATAATAACGACAACAACAACAATAATAAGAATAAATTTAGTAATTAATTTGGTAAATCTCGAAAAATCGTAATCGATTTTTAATATTGCTTAAGAAGTTTTTAGTTCCTACTTTTTTTTTTCTATTTTTTTCTTTTTTTGTTTTCTTTGATCAGACCATAAGCTTCCGATAAATTTTAAGAGGACCTTGAGAGAATAGTGCATTATCTATTCTTCATTTTTTCAATGTGCAATTATTATTATTTTTTTATTTATTTTTTTATTATTTTTTGATTGTCCTATAGCTTCAATTTGCTTTTTCCTTTTTGATCTTTTTAATTTATCCTTTTTTTTTTTTTTTTTTTTTTGATACCACGTATATATAAATATAGAAATATATAAACGAAAGCGTAGAATTTTTATATAAAATTTGTTGGTTATCAATTTTTTCGTTTTATTTAATATTATATTATTCCTTTGGTATATAATACGATATACATTAAAAATATATAGAATAATATATACAGTAAAAATTACATCATAGACGCTTACAAAGTTTTGGGAAAAATACATACTTTTATTTCTTACGTCAGTGATTATCTCATAGTTCAAAGGGTTAAAGCTTGTTTTTATTTAATGTATTTTTTTCCTCTTTTTATTTTATTTTTTGTTTTTTTCTCCTCTTGGAATTCGTTTGCGCGAAGAAAAAAAGAAAAAAAGACTCATCGAGCGTCAAATTCGATATGATTCTTAAATTTATTCAAGATGCGGAGCGTCGTTTCTTTCAGACGTCATTTTTTTCTTTTTTTTTTTTTTCTTCGTCGAGTCTTTCGCTCGTTTAATCAGTCGTTATACTCGAGTACGTATTTACGAGCGTGTAAAAGGGCGCCTCGATAAGATAAGGAGAGTGATTTAGAAGTATAGTTTATTCGATCGGAATAAAACGAGGTCCCTTTTTGTGGAACACGATAAGTAGATTCTAAACGGTCGATTATATTTATTATTTTTCTTAATAGCAAGGACATTCTTTTCTTTCTTTTTTCCTTTTTTTT